>NW_027468674.1:22058304-22200804 GCF_046254945.1 Alosa pseudoharengus | reverse complement strand
TTCTTCAAAAGGGTTTAGATCATTCCTCCCACTCTTTTAGTTAATAATTCAGCCAATCAGATTCTGGGCCCGTCAGGGTGAGGCACCTCACTAGTCTGCTCACTTTTAAACTAGCTTTGGCCTTGGCAGAACGGATCATGATGTTCTTGAATCATGCCGTGTTTTGGTCCTGGTCTTTCCCAATCGGAGCTGTGGAAAACCGCATGATTCATCCCACTGTAAGGGAACGGCAGATGAAACGGAAGAGGCCTCAGCAGAGTGCCAGTAGACAGATTAGACCATCCAGTGCGTAGAGGTCCAAACTACCAGTGTCTGTCGCCTGACACCAGAATGAGATGGCAACAGTAACGGTGGAGTGTCGGGGATTCCCCCCGATTCACTTTTTTCTGCTGTTCTTTGCCATTGTTGTACTTCACAGACTGTTACTGTTGGACTGATGCACAGCTGGGAAGGGGGGGGGGGGAATCAAAGCAGATGTTTCCTTTGTCAAAGTTATTACCTAATTGCAATGGAGTGTGGTGCCTGTGCATGCCTGTGAGAGAATCTACATGACATGGTGTGTTGGGGCAGGATCACTGGCAGGGCTGGGGTAATACACACCTGCCTAATGCTGAAAGGAGAGACTCTGACATGTAGCAGTTTTCCATTAGACCCGCAAAGCTGTTCAGATTTCAAAGATTGTACCAGCTTGTGTTTTTGTCGTTTTGCAGTAACAGTGCCCTCTAGTGGGCTCGTTCAGTACAGACATGATGCTCCAGATGGCAACTGACTCTGGGCAGCATGCTGGGCCAGTCTGGTAGTCTCACTAACATATCTGGAATCTAGAGGTGGGCCTAATAGATCTTGACACAACGTAGTGCAGCTTCCTCTTTGAGCAGTTTTGCTAAGCAATTACAGAACTGGGCCCTATGACTGTGACTGGCTAATTGCACCAAGTTGCCCACTGATAAAAGGTCTCCAGGAAGAAATGTGTCTCTCAGCATTAAAAAGGGAAAGTATAATAACATCATAAATAAGCATTGTTCAATATAGTTTCCCTGTCTATCATTGTCTTTAGATGTGGAGTAAACAGATGCCCAAAATATACAGGTTAAATGAGGACATAACAGGTGTGCAGAACAAGTCCTTTACTTCACAAACACATATGGCCATGAAGAGACACTGATCTCATGCCATCATATCTATAGCATACAACACAGCACACATTATAGTGATTGTAATAGCCCTGAATATCTGATGGGGAGTCAGGAGATTGTGTACGTGTTGACAAGCTCCTGTCACAAGTCATCTTGCTGTACATTTAGATAAGGTAGTGTGAATTTCGTCTGTCGTGGCGGTTTTAAGCAGTTCTCAATAAGACAACATATCTAATCATGTGAAATGTGGTAGATGTTTTTATTGTCCCTGCTTCTGATTACAGAGTGATACGATATGTTTGTATTTTAAGTCAGCGTGAACATTGAAGGTGATGACTTGTCACTGTTGTTCTTGCAGACGTGTGTGAATGTGTGTACTGTTGCGAAAGAGGGGACCTCACTTAAAATGGAAGACATTGTGACTGTTCTGAATCCAGTCTGCACTTTGTTGTACGGTGTGTGTTTAGCTCTGTCCTTTGTGAATCACAAACTTTTTGTGAACCCTCAATAAATTACAGCTGCTGGGACAACATCTGGCTCCGTACCTTCCTCTTCAGGCCACTGTGCCAGAGACTTTCTAATGACGTGGTATGGGGTTATATGGCAGTTGTAACCAACCACATCTTTGGTTTTTTTAGCCTTATTTTAGCGATTTGGGGGGAGATATTTATATCATTCAATTAATTTTAACACAGATTCACCTGATTTTATGTCAATGTGACTTTCTTTATGTATGCCTCCCAATTCATTTCAATAGGAAAATAGCTGCTCAAAATAACTGCCCAAAGTATTTTACCAAGATGGCCATTGAGTGGGGGAACTTGCCTGTAAAGACTTTGGGCTCTATCTTGGCGATCTAAAACTCAGCGCAAAGCGTAGTTATGACGATGGAAAGCATATTCCTATCTTACACTCAAATTTTTCGCCATGCGCGTCTCTTTTATTGAACAATTTGCTCAGGGGTGTGACAGTTAACGATCTAAGGTGTGGTCTGGCGCATTATCTAAGCACACTATCTAAAAAGCATTACGCCACTGACCAAGAAAAAAACAGGTCTACAGCAAAAGGCGCATAAAAAGCACAGCTGAAGACGAACTGTCACAAGATGTAAGCAGCAACTCCTCTGTAGGATAAATGTCCTTAGGTTTTTTATTCAGTCATTCAAACATTACGGGGGTAAGTGTGGCTTTTCTCAGGCTATGTTTTCGATGGTAACCCATTGCCAGTCAATAGTGAAAGTAATTAGCTGTGTAACTGTTTTGTCGTTGACTGTGACACCACGGTGAAGTTAGTTTCAATTTGCCAATGAGTTCAAATAATAGACGAGCGCAGATGCGTGTAGGCTATACTTTAGGTAGGTTTTAGTAAAGCATGGTGGAATACCTGTTCCATACGGTCTCACATGCAAGCAGATTCCTTCAAATGCGCCACTAACTATCAAAATACCGATGCGCTGTTGCACTGCTTGCTGTTAAAGAGAATGACAGATGTAATTTTCATTGGTTTAATGTTACTCCCAAAACACACCTATGACTGATTAAGAAACATAAGAAGGCGCCCAACTTTTGATAACGTTTGATAACAAAACCACCCCTAGCGTGGACTGGACACAGCCCTAAGCTATTCGCCAGAGACCATGCGTTTTAGATCACCGAGATAGGGCCCAATGACTGTGGCCTGCAGTCACCATTTTCAGTCAATACAATGCAGTTCAGAAGTTGAAGATGATAAGACAATAGAAAATAAATAGGTAACACTTTACTTGACAGTATCAACATAGTGACATGACACTGTCATGACACATGAAACCTAATCCTGACCTCTAACCCTAATCCTATAACCCCAACCCTAAACCTAACTGTAACTTGTTATGACAAAAACCGAATGTCACTTAATAACAGAAGCGTTATGTCATAAACGTTTATGACTTGTTTATGACACGTTCATGACAGTGTCATGTCACTCTTATGTCGACACTGTCAAATAAAGTGTAACCAATAAATGTTCTTGACAACGTGGCTACATGAGCTCTTGACATAAAGCACAGTCTGTGGGCTGTACCCGGTGAAAACAAAACCACATGGTTGTATGTTGGTTGCATTTGTTCACTGAAAATGTATTGAGCTATTCTGATGAGCTAGATAGAATGGCAAAAGCATTACAGTCTGAAGTTGATGACAGCTGGATTGAGTGAGCACCCCTACAAACTACCACCTGGCTCATATGACCTGACTGAATGGCCAAATATTCAGGGTCATTATGTGAATTCACTTCAGTTGTCCATGCGCCTCTTTTCTCCGAGTTATCCCAAATGGGAAGTGGCTACAATGATCTAAATGGTGGCCTGTATTTATTTTTTAAAGTAATACTAGATTTTGAAATAAGTTAGGTACAAATTGTTAGGTACAACAAGGTACAAAAATATGAGTTAAAGATGCAGACACACGTATACATCAAATAAGGTATTCCAACAGAATGTGTGACTAACCCATTTATAGTCTGGAAATACTATCATACGGTAAGTCCTTCGGGGATACAGTCATTGTCCTTCCAATCCCCTGGACGTGGCTTAGTCAGTTTATCGAATACATCCCACGGCTTCCTGTAGTCTGGATCACACCTGGTTCCTTTCTATGGCCGGACAAAGTGTCTGTCCCTTTGGACAAGACCACAGGAACTGACCACAGGCAAGCAGTTGTTCTGGTGTTGTCTGAGAGGCCACTGTAAAACTGGACAGAGGTGGTAAGACTGCAAATTGTTCAGCACATTGTTTTATCAATACAACATCTTATAGTTTAGAAGATCACTTTTGTTTTGTTTTGCCATAAATGAGATTCAAGAAAGACAAGGAAGTTCAGGTACGGGGATGAAGTGCGCTTCGTTGATAGTTTGCTGGGATGTTATTTTGTTGTCACACCTTCCATCAGAGTGATTTCCCCTGGGAGGAGAAGCACAGGCTCCATTGTGTGTGTGTGTGTGTGTCTGCCCCCCCCCCCCCCCCCCACACACACACACTCTCACACACAAACACACACATGCATTTTAGTTCCCATTAGCTATAACACATTGGAGAACGCACAAATGACTGAAGAATGAGGACCCCAGGACTCTATCTGTTATCTGCTATCTGTCCAGTTTTCATGTCGTCTGATGTTTTTATGCTCCTCTGTAGATCACCTGTAGAGCAATCCCTGAAGCGAGTATCGCTGGGGTCATGGATTCACTCTCGGAATACAAATGCTGATTAAAATGTCTCGTATCTGCACTAGCTCGTTTAAAATAGTAGCCACTTCATGTTTCCAGTGGTGTAGTGTAATCTGTTAACCCTTGAACAAACACGCACAATCTTAAATGGACCAGCAAATGAGGATATCCCTATTTATACTGTAAATTACCTCCCTGTTATCCAGCAAACGCAAACACACACACACACACACACACACACACACACACACACACACACATATACATACACACTTACTCTGGCACTAGCAGGGAGGATTACCCTGTTCTACCTCTTACCTAAACACAACACAAATTCCTGTTCAGGTCGGTACATGTCATAGCCCACTCTAAAGTGGAAATCCTTTTACCCTGAACAATTTAATGAAAACCAGATTGTAGTTTGACTGTGACAACAAACAAATATCTTCCAAATGAGCATCTTTCCTATCGCTCTCTGTTTTGTGCACATAAGATCCAATCTTAAGCATGGAAACAACAATTTGCCGGTGTTGAGCGCTGTATATGGATTAGTAAGTTGGAATTAATTGTGCATTTAGTGAAGAGAGGGAAGGACAAATTAGATGAAAGAAATTCAGTGAGTGTGCTCAGTTTTATCATCTGAAAACAGGTATTAAATAATAATCTTTTAGAGATTTATTGTAATCTCACAATGAAAACAATGCGAAAGAATCCAACCTTGAAGTGAAGCAAATTTATTCTGAGGAACATAGAGAAATACATATTTTTAACAAAAACACATTATTGACACCCCTAGAAATGTTTATATACAAAATGTAACAGAAGCATTTTTCCATTTATATTCATCTTTGTCTGTTTGTGTCTGTGAACTTTCAGCAGTAGCCTAGTTCATGACTTTCTTTTTCACTAAGGTATGAAAATAAAGTGACACAGAAGTTAGATCCCCTCGTCAGTTTTCAACATGGGAAAGACAAGAGAATAGACTATAAGGAAAGTAAGTTGACATTTGTAAGTCAGGAAAAGGCTATAGAAACTAAGTACTTGGTTAAAAATGCCCATATTTACTTTTAAAACAATGAGTAGCCTAAAAGGTTTTAATCAACTGGAAATGTGAAGAACTTGCATGGACTAGGACCCATGTTTATCTTGTCCCCACACACAGTATGGAGAATGGCATAAGATAGGCAAAAAATTCCATGTAAACCACTGATAGAGTTACAGAAAAAACTATCATCATGGGGTCACTAAGTTCAATTTCAAGTTCATTGTCATGTGGGCCTACTCATAAAAGGATTTATCAGTAATGAAATGTCTTGTCCTCAAGAGCCAGCTCAACTTTAAAGAATTAATTAAAAGTAGTAATTAAAAAGGTAGGCTATATTAATTGTGGCCGGGATGACTGGGGTCAGCGAGGATCCACTTGGTCTTTTCCCTGCAGCGCTGGCTGTAAAGGTCCTGAATAGTTGGTAACTCAGTCCCTGTAATGCACTGCACTGACCTGACCACCCTTTGCAGAGCTTTGCAGTCATGGGCAGTACTGTTACGAGACCAGAGTTGGTTGTCCTATTTTTTTTAACTTTCATTTGAATCCTTAATAAAAATGGTATCCTTAATATATTCCCTTTCAATGTGCAATGGAAGCCTAAAGTGTCAGGCAGGAATAGAGTCGCCTTACTCAGCTCAAGAATATATTTTGTTCAAAATATATAGACCATCAAATACATCTTGTGCACTTGTGACAACCAACCCCATCATTTGTCACGCACTGAGATTGAGTGCAAGCACTGAGACGAGAGAGGTAGGTATCAACTCGTCTTAGTTAAGGGAATAACATAGTTTAATGTGAAAAAACAGTAGAGTGTTCCTTTAACAATGTATTACATGCAGGAAACCAATAATCGTGCCCAAATCTTGTTTTTATTAAAAAATATTAATTTATTTATGAGATATTTCTCATTACTATGACTGCTGTTGTCACACACTATGGGGTTGGTTGTCACTATGTTATTTAAATGGGGGGAAATGCATTTAAAAGGTTTAATTTTATTGAAATGCAGCAACCTAGCATCGCATGACCTGAGACAACATTCATAGAAAAAATCATGTGCAGTTCGTCCTCGTGTAACATAATATTGATATAATAATATATAATCCCATAGTAAATCTATGTACAGTATATATTCTTAAAAAATAAATCTGGTTGTGTGGGGGAGCAGCAGTGCCACTGATGCCTGAGAAATACTGGGCCTACATAATACATACATAATATTACATGATGTGATTTGTTAAAGTTAAGAATAACAACGACATGTTGTGCTGTTGCTAAGAAAATACAGTATGTATCTGAATCATAGCTCTCCCTTCATACTTTTTAATAGTAAGAATGGTTTTGTTATAAACCCACTGTGTAAAAAACTAGAAGACAATTACCAGAGTGCTTGATTACATTTTCACATGAAAAAACAGTTCAGTCCTCTCATATCAATGTTATGCCTCCTACTCCTGAAATATTCTTGTAGGTGAACTCTGACCCTAATTCTGAACATTTCTGTATCAATGGTTTCTAACAGCACCCTTTAGTTAGTGAGATCTGATGAGTGTGACAACCAACCCCGGTCTCCCCTACCATGCTGTGATGTTGCCAGTCAGGCCACTCTCAATGGTACGGTAGAAGTTGGTCAGTAATTCACCGTCCATATTAAACTTCTGCAGCCGCCAAAAAAAGAAGAGCCACTGTCTTGCTGCCTTTGTGACCATACTTATGGTGTGACCAGCTCAGATCCTCGCTGATGTTAGTCCCAAGGAATCTGAAGAAGCTGACTCTTTCCACTGCTGTGCCCCAAATGGCCAAATAGGAGTGAGCTGCTCTCCATTCAGCCTCCTGTAGTCCACTAGCAGCTCCGTGGTTTTGCTGGTGTTGAGCAACAGGTTGTTGTCCTGGCACCAAGATGTCAGGGTTGCCACCACTGCTGGGGCACCAGTGCTGAGTGTTAGGGTCAGTGCCGGTTCAGACCTCCATGGGGCCCTATGCAAAATCCTGCTAAGGGGCCCTCCTGCCTGAACTCCAAGGGCCAAAATGTAACTATTGTTTAATATTATCTGACACCTCAGTGCTCCCAATACAATCATCCCACCCCATTTTGGATGTCTATGGAAGTTACCAAATATAGTGTTTTCCCCCTTAAAGGACCTTCACAGCTATTTAAATGCCCAGTATCAGGGGGCTGTTTGCTTATGATGCTTGCTGTACATATCCCCTTACAAAAAATAACTGCAGTTTTATACAGTTCAGTTATCTGCAGTGCAGTAGCCTATTTTCATGTCCAAAATACTGCATTTCTGTAGTAAATCACTATGCAGTAGGCCTACAATGCAGTTTTTGGGTCCAAAATACTGCATTCCCTGCACTGCATATATTTCCTCCAAAACTGTTTTGATGCTCAGAAATTTGCAGTTTGACACATGAAGTAATGCAGTCATTTATAAGGGTCTGAAGGCTAGTAGCCTTCTGGCTGAGGCTGACTGTTCTTCACCTGTGTGTCTGTAGTAGGCTACTTGCCAAAGACATAGGCTACTGAACTGGCTCCCCTGATTCCCTTCAATATTTTTTTTAAAACGTAGACTACTTTAAACAATCATTTTAATACTTCATACAGGCCTAATTTACGAAGTGCATCTATTGCCCATGCATTACATCCCATACATTAGTCTACTTTCAATTTTGCATACGTTCAGTTAGCTATCTAAATCAACTAGAGCTTGACTGAAATATTGTAATCCGTTAAAATATTGAAATATTGTAAAACCATTTAGCTAGTTTCATCACGATCTGCACGTTATCATGAGAGCATTTTAAAGATACGTTTTTTTTGTTGTTGTTTTTTTATGTAGCCTAGCCAGTCGCCCGCGTTCAAAAAAGGGAACATGCTGTTATTTCACAACATTGCGAAGTAGGCCTATACTGGAAAAGGCTGGCAAGCAAGCCGCAGAAGGGGATTCACTTCCCTGTTAGGTAGGCCTAGGCTAGGCCAGCAACACGCGCTGGAGAGATGCGTGTATCAAACCATGGAAAGAACACACGTTTACCCGACTGCTGTTTCCGCTGTTCAAACTCGTTAAGTTTCTATCGTTTTTCATGCCCTGAATGCTAATTCGGTTTCATGTTCATCTTCCTATGTATGCCAGACTGTATACTTGTCTGTCACTCAAGGGGAGACGGGGGAGGGGGCCTCGAAATTGAAAGAGTTACTGATGCTATAGTGACTTATAGTGTCTGGAATCATGGTCTATTGGAAGATGAAATAAAAAAAAAATTGGCAAGAAACACTCTATAGGTGGGTTTGGCATACTGATAAAAACATTTTTTTTTAAATCTATTGATTATTAAACAGACAACAGCAGATTTACTACCGAGGGGTCAATACTCAGCGAGACTGACAAAGAGGTATGGGGTCTTTGCCCATATTTATACAAAGACATAAGCCAGGGGCGGAGCCAGACATTGTAAACATTCGGGGCTTAGCCCATTTACATTTTTTTTTAAATAACCCCTTAAATAGCCTAATGACTTTTAGTGAATTTTGTGTAAACTAATGGACACATTGAGATTTAAAATGTGAAACTAACATTCAACAGATTCAAGGTATCTGACTGGTTTTGGGTCTTTCAAGAGGCAATATCTGTTCATATCTGTTTAGCATGTACTTAGTTAATTAAGCGTTTCTTATGGTTTGTATATTATAGTATTTGTTTATTTTCATTAGGCTATTGTTTGATATGACATTATTGTTTATTATTGCTATTCTCCTTCTTCCTCTTCCCTGATCGATCTCATCTGTGTGACAAATATATAGAATATCTTATACTATAATATACATAATATCATGATATAATTACAGTATGGCCAGTCATCATGATACAAGGGTATTTTAGAAGGAATGCATTATCATCTTGACATAGGCGTTTCTAAATTATATTAATTTTGTAATTTAGCAAGATTATAGGTTTCATCAGGTCTTTACACAGGTGAATAAAATTTACACAGGTGAATAAAATCAAGCACCTAGATTATGAATGCAGACTGCATGGTGCTTGATTAACACACTTATGGAAAGGGCCCTTTCCTCTCAATATATCATTGTAATGTTTTTTTTTTAGTTTAGTTAGTTAGGCAGCCAAAACAACATAACATGACTTTTATATTTATGTGGACTCTTGGATTATAAAATCTGTGGTGGTGGATAGGATATCAACAAGGTTTTAAGGTAGGCTAACAGTTAACATTCTTTTGTGCAACATATGACACTGAAAAGTTGACATGGGCAGATAACTGTTAATGGGTTTTTCTGACATTTCAAAACAGTGTAGCCTAATTTATTACAAGACGAGGATCACTTTGTTTTGGGAGCTGGAATTTCTTATTCTGCAGTAGGCTTAGCTAGCCTATGAGAGTACTGAATTTGCCTTTTCCGCCGACGAACGAGGACATTTAACGTTAACGTTAAGCATTTAGGGAGCTAGCCAAGTAGCCTAACGTTAGCCTGCCTAACTGACTGAAAGCTCTTAACGTGAAATCACCAACCTGAAACAACACCATCCGTCAGTTCACTGGGCGATGCTGTTGCTTGAACGGAGCTGGGTGGTCTTTTGAAAAACTTTCTAATATCCATATCGTTTCAACAACATGTACACAAAGTGTTTTATCACAGACTGTAAAAGTGACAGACTTCTGACAGAGGCATTTTGGAACACCGAAGCCATGACATAGCGTTGTCAAGGCAGCATTTTCGCTGGATCTAAACAAATCAATCTAACCATTGAAATCACCATAGCGGATAGCCCAGAGACCTGGCATAGATCGTGTAGCAAGTCAAATTATTTTTCAATATTGGGCTTTGAAAATAAGGGATATATTTCCTCAGTAATAGAGCATTTTGTGACATTTATAGAGAAACCGAGGGGAAGTTATATTGGAAATAAGAGTTGACGGGAATTTAAAACACTAAAAAAAGATTCGGGGCTTTTGAAAAAAGATTCGGGGCTTAAGCCCCCTAAGCCACCCCCTAGCTCCGCCACTGGTTGAATCCACGTTGAATCAACCTCCGCCGCTTCAAACAAACGTGGATTCAACGCCCCTTTGCTATCTAAGAAACTACAAATTTGACTTGCATGATGCCGCAATACATTGTGCTTGCATGATGCCGCAATACATGGTACTTTTCATGCAACATATTCCCTTGTCTGTGGACATCATTATTTGCAAAGCCGGTGGATAAACAAATAGCGTGCGTGCGACAGAGGAAACGTTCTTTGGTGTTGCTCTTTGGTGTTGCCAAGAGGGCCCTGTATCTTACCTCTGTATGACCTTAGGTTTAGAAAAGTAGTCTTGCATGACTGCTTCAGACCGGTTCTTGTTGTTTTTTGCAGCTACTGTATTCCACATATATTAGCGGTTGCAGTTAATCGCACCCCAGCTTTTAAAGCAACACCAAAGAGTTTTTTGTACCTTAAAATAATGTTTCCAAAATCGTTTCAGTGGTTCATCAACTCGTAACAGGGTGAACGGCACTTTCTGCATTCGCTTCGCGGCCCTCTATCGGCTATTACCGCACTATGTAAGTTTGCTGCATCGGGTAGCGGATCTGTAGTTCGATGGAATGAGACATGAGAAACTACAAATTTCACTTGCATCTGATGTCGCAATACATCGTACTTTCATAAAATCATGCAACTTATTCTACCTTGTCTGTGGACATTGTTATTTGCAAAGCCGGTGCTGGATAAACAAATAGTGCGTGCGACAGATGAAAAGTTCTTTGGTGTTGCTTTAAATGTCAAGTTAGGCCTACCTAATAAGCAAAAGTGAGCGAGGGCATCCAGATATTGAGATGCTAGGTTTTATAAGCATGCTTATGTCAGTGGCGGAGCTAGGGGGTGGCTTAGGGGGCTTAAGCCCCGAATCTTTTTTCAAAAGCCCCGAATCTTTTTTTAGTGTTTTAAATTCCCGTCAACTCTTATTTCCAATATAACTTCCCCTCGGTTTCTCTATAAATGTCACAAAATGCTCTATTACTGAGGAAATATATCCCTTATTTTCAAAGCCCAATATTGAAAAATAATTTGACTTGCTACACGATCTATGCCAGGTCTCTGGGCTATCCGCTATGGTGATTTCAATGGTTAGATTGATTTGTTTAGATCCAGCGAAAATGCTGCCTTGACAACGCTATGTCATGGCTTCGGTGTTCCAAAATGCCTCTGTCAGAAGTCTGTCACTTTTACAGTCTGTGATAAAACACTTTGTGTACATGTTGTTGAAACGATATGGATATTAGAAAGTTTTTCAAAAGACCACCCAGCTCCGTTCAAGCAACAGCATCGCCCAGTGAACTGACGGATGGTGTTGTTTCAGGTTGGTGATTTCACGTTAAGAGCTTTCAGTCAGTTAGGCAGGCTAACGTTAGGCTACTTGGCTAGCTCCCTAAATGCTTAACGTTAACGTTAAATGTCCTCGTTCGTCGGCGGAAAAGGCAAATTCAGTACTCTCATAGGCTAGCTAAGCCTACTGCAGAATAAGAAATTCCAGCTCCCAAAACAAAGTGATCCTCGTCTTGTAATAAATTAGGCTACACTGTTTTGAAATGTCAGAAAAACCCATTAACAGTTATCTGCCCATGTCAACTTTTCAGTGTCATATGTTGCACAAAAGAATGTTAACTGTTAGCCTACCTTAAAACCTTGTTGATATCCTATCCACCACCACAGATTTTATAATCCAAGAGTCCACATAAATATAAAAGTCATGTTATGTTGTTTTGGCTGCCTAACTAACTAAACTAAAAAAAAAACATTACAATGATATATTGAGAGGAAAATGCCCTTTCCATAAGTGTGTTAATCAAGCACCATGCAGTCTGCATTCATAATCTAGGTGCTTGATTTTATTCACCTGTGTAAATTTTATTCACCTGTGTAAAGACCTGATGAAACCTATAATCTTGCTAAATTACAAAATTAATATAATTTAGAAACGCCTATGTCAAGATGATAATGCATTCCTTCTAAAATACCCTTGTATCATGATGACTGGCCATACTGTAATTATATCATGATATTATGTATATTATAGTATAAGATATTCTATATATTTGTCACACAGATGAGATCAGGGAAGAGGAAGAAGGAGAATAGCAATAATAAACAATAATGTCATATCAAACAATAGCCTAATGAAAATAAACAAATACTATAATATACAAACCATAAGAAACGCTTAATTAACTAAGTACATGCTAAACAGATATGAACAGATATTGCCTCTTGAAAGACCCAAAACCAGTCAGATACCTTGAATCTGTTGAATGTTAGTTTCACATTTTAAATCTCAATGTGTCCATTAGTTTACACAAAATTCACTAAAAGTCATTAGGCTATTTAAGGGGTTATTTAAAAAAAAATGTAAATGGGCTAAGCCCCGAATGTTTACAATGTCTGGCTCCGCCCCTGGATTCAACGCCCCTGTGCTATCAGGGATTCAATCGAATCCATCGGTTATAGCCGATACAGGGCTGCGAAGCAAATGCAGAAGTGCCGTTCACCCTGTTACGAGTTCATGAATCACTGAAACAAGGGTGAATTATTTTATAGGCTATATTATTATATAGGCTACAATATATGTGTATTCAGTGTTCAAATCAGTCCAGTTTACAAGTTTTCAAATATTCTAATCCTCTAGTGTTCCAAATTAATAAAATGAACCCCCCACACACACCCCAAAAAGTATGTCGATATGTGGGTCACAAGAAATTGTGAGTTTACTGTTGTTACATCCCCTGGAGATATCTATTAATATTCTTGAAGAAAGTGTGGTGACAATGTTTCATGAACATTGTTTGCTATCAAAGACAAAAAGACAAAAAGACATATCACCAGCAAGAATTAAGCTGAAGTTGAAATGGGGACCGTCATTGTTATGGTCATTATTATTTTTTGAATGGGTATCAATCAGAGTGTTGTTTGATGATATACTCCTTTACAATACTCACGTATGAGCAAACAAGTACAAATCATCTACTGCTGTCATTTACTGCTCTTTCTCTCTTGAAATAGCCTACTCAGGTTTTATCGGCCTCTTCCTTCCTGGGGATGGTTTGTGGTGCTAGGTTTAATCAATTGATCATATCATAGAGATATTGCTTATTACACATAACTTAGTTGAAGACAGCTGTATGTGAATATTGTTTTTTTCTCATTTTCCCTTCCTAACCAAAACATCTGGGGGGCCGAAACCTGCTAGGGGGCATGATCTGGCCCCTGGGCCTTATGTTTGACATCCTTGCTGTACATGCCAAATTAATGCAGAGATATCCACTTAACAAGATTATAGAGCAACATTATAGAGTTTTAGTTTACAATTACTGACCTCACTGCTTTAAAAGCATGGGAAACCTTGCAAACACCCCCAACACATTGCTAAATATGACGACATCTTCCTCATTTGTAGCAGGCAACTATAAAACTCTGTGCAAGACTTGAGAACAGCAAGGAAGTAAAGGCGCAGTCATGTCTGAGTCTAACGGTAATGGTGGAAACGTTTACGCTACTTTGAACATGGCCAGAAATCAACCTCAAGGTAAAGTGTAAATGAGCCCTGGCTAATATTTTAAATATTAATATCACATATAGCCCTAGTCAATTGTTTATTACACTTTTCCCTCAGGGAGTTCCTCAACACAACATGAATGTGAAGTATTTTACAGGGTGGTGGTCATATGCACTGGCATATGCACTTTGACATGTGTACTTTTACTGAGTATCAATATTGAAATAACCATCAGGAAGACTGGAAATATGATGCAGTGGCCAGAGAAGGACACCAACGGTGAGAAGTAGTTGTGCAAAGATATGAAAGTTATACATGTGCTTATTCATACCATCTGATGTGTGTCAAGCTGTTGCTGTAATACTTTTCCACAGATATGAAAGACCGGCAGTTCTGTTTTCCTGAAAAGGTTGGCACATCTTATGTGAAAATGATGCCTGCCTTTGAGGAGCCAGTCAATGATTTGACCTTGTGTATGAGGTTCTTCTCTAAATGTCCCAGGAAAGACCAGTCTCTGTTCTCTCTCGCCACCACTTCCAGCGCAAACGCTTTTTTGTTGTTTATTGAAAGCTCAGGTCTATTCAGTTTTTCCATCAATGACGAAAACATCTACACAAATATCTCATGCCAGGCGAACAAGTGGAACTCTGTATGCTCCAGCTGGAGCAAGTATTCTGGTGAAACCTATTTATGGTTGAATGACAAACGTGTGTTTAATGGGTCTTTTAAGAGTGGCCATGGCATTGGGGCAAACCCTATTGTGATGATCGGCCAAGATCAGGATAAGTATGGTGGTGGCATCGATGTTGCACAGAACTTTGTTGGGATGGTGACTGACGTGTACCTTTGGCAAAATGACCAATTAGTCAGAAGTTTAATGAAATATTCAAGTAGGCCTAACGTCCAGTATGATTTTCTGATTAACTGGAGGGCATTAAAATACACCATTAAGGGAGACGTTTCTGTGATTTCTATTCATTCAGAGTGCAAAATAATAGATTAAAAATTATTCGAGCATGTGAATTTTAAATTTTTCATTTACATTTGCACTTTCTTTTGTAGCTTTATGTTTTAGCTGACAAATGAGTGTATTGCCTACATGCATGAACTGAGTAGGCTACAGCTGTTTTAGTGTTCTTCATTTCATTTTTGTATCTCTTACCTGTTGAGTCTCTCTTGAAGGTACTATTTGGCCATGACAATATTATTACATTGACATGTCCTGCAGTTGACGCTCTGTTAAAACACATGCTATTGTAAGGAAGCCTAAATAAACTTGTGCTTTATCTCTGATTTCCGGTCCTCAATTTTTGCCTACATTGAAAGTCAAAGTCAACTAATAATGTACAACAGTTTTTTTTTTTCAGGTCTAATCATTTTAGTGGCAAAACATGCTTTTGATGTAGTTATGGCGCCTCCTGGTGTTACAAATGAAATGACAAAGACAAATTAAATGTCAAACTTGCTGAACACGTTTCTTACTTAGTACTTACTTAAATATACATCATATACTATACTTACTTACTTGAATATACATAATAACTTGTATGCATCTGTACCAGCTTTGAAAGATCTACTTATACAGTACACCAGTAATCTCTTCCAGAGAACATTTTCCCATACTTTCATGCAATAAAAGTATTCTGCTATTAGAATTGTGCTATTATCCTGTGTATGTTTGAGGGAGGGGAGGGGGATACAGAATGAAGGGGCTCTCTGTGTTCTCTGATCTGGAGACTTTATTTAAACACAGCAGTTGCCACTGATGAAAACTTGAGCATGTTAAACGGGAATATACATATCAGTGATATGGTGATATGGTGTATCAACAGCAAAATAGCCTTTCTGTATCCTAAATTCAGTTTAAGTCCAATTTAAGATCTCAACATATACTCTTTCTTCTTAATTTTAAAGTATTCATATATTGCCTTATTTCTCCTAATTTTGCTGTCCTATGGATGTCTAGGAAAAAATAATTTAAGATCAATAGATAATACCAAAGATAATATCAAAATTAGTACGCTATAAATTACAAAATATTTGCATACTGTTGCTTTAGTTGACAATAATTACAAGATATGGTCTATAGGTGAATGCCACCAGGTGGCAGTAATGGTTAAGAAATTGGTTGTGTCCAGCTTACAGCAAAGATTTCAGTTTAACCGTCTCTGCTTTCAGTAGGCTACATTTGTGTGTCTGTTGTCTTACTTTTAGATCTACTCATTATGAACAGCCTATAGATAATAATGACCGTAAAGACAGTACTGTTTTCATTGGGGAAAAGTGGATTAAATGATGTGATTAGCAACCACAATTGTATATTCCCCGGGGGGAGAAACCCCCAGACCTCTGTGTTATTCTTATTATAGCCTAAGCCTAGGTATACTAATAAATTATATTTAATGTTCACACCATGGGTAAACTCTTGCTTAAGACACTAAACTACTACTGAGGTGCAGACTCCAGGAGGGCTTTCCTATCTTTCATTGGAAGGAGCTCCTTGGCCACTCTACACTGTAAAACCGAACAGTACAAGTAAAACAATGTTTTTGATTTGTAAACACTCAAAAATGAAAAAAAGTTAATAGTACTCTAATCGTCTGTGTTACTTGAACAAATTTGAACTTTTAAGTTGACAGCACTCATCCGCTTTAAGTAATTTGAAAAAATAGAAAGCGTGGGAAACTTCGCAAATTGTAGCAAATTTGTAGGCGGATCTTCTGCCATACGTGGACCTTGTGTACAGCACCAACGCCGAGTGACAAGCGACGCCGCCAACGGTCGACCACCAGATGACAAGAGACGAGAACAAGAGCAGTGAAAATAGACAACGAGAGAGGAGACGACGAGAAGAGAGAAAAACCGCAATTAAACGTAAGTGGAAAAGTGAGGTGCATGTTGACCCTAAAGCACGTCCTTTATCATATTGTTTAAAAACCCGAATGTTTGAAAATATTGTCTTAGGCTACGTGACGTAACTTTATCCGGCTAGAACTAGCTAGCACTAGCAGCTAAGAATTTGGCTGCTGTATGCCAGCACTTGCTGGATCAGCCAGCGATCTAACTCAATTTGCCAATGTGAGTACTAAAAATATGAACTAATTAACCCCCGTTAGCACTATTTAACACAATAGCTTGGAAGTGCAAGCTTTGTGGTGCACTGCTTGATAACAGGGCACAGGTCCTGCAACATTATCGTTTACAGCATGTTAGCAATGTTTCCTCCATTAACTGTTAACGTTAGTCCACTGTCATGTTACTGACTGTCTGCACATTTAAGTCAGTAGCCTAAATTCATTTGACACGGTCACACACAGTTCATGCTCAGTCAGAATGTGTATTATTCGCATGTCAGCTGTGTAGTTGAAAACAACCATTTAATGTGCAAACTGTTCTCGGCCATTTAAGGATGCATTTAAAGTGGCATTTAAAGCGACATCATGAGATGGTGGATTGTCCTAATAGAGATTGTCAGTATGTTCAAATGTGTATTCGTCCTTCAATTCACAGATTCAGAAGTTGATGCAAACAACATTGGCATTGAGAAGGAAGGAGATCATATCAGACGTCCTTCCCCGCAGACATAGCCTATTGGTTCGGTGGTGGCCTGCAATCATGTTGGAATCCCAGGTAAGCATTTCTTTTGTACAAATACTTGGAATAGATTCATTTCATGTGTGGTTCTGACCAAATGTGTTTTAAATCTTTACACTTACCCCCCTATTTTGAGTTTTTGCTCGAAATTGCACACCGCCTACTAACAATGGCCCTGTTTCCACATACTAAGAGTGCTTGACCCCCTTTGAAAGCAGAGGTCTTGTAGATTACAACTCCTCCATGGACTTAAGATAAAAAGAATGCTTTGGTTTCAGAAGCTGTACTATCAAAGAAAGGTAATCCTATTGAATTGCATTTTGTAGTTATTAACTGGCTTGTTTTCTCATGCAGGGATCCTCAGATGTAAATATCCGACGTGCTGTGGCGCTCCGTGGCCTTCCTTTCTACCTCCATGAGGATGATGCCACTTTTCTAAAGACATGGGATGTAAGTAAATGTTTTCTATTGACATGACAGTTAAAGCGTAACTGTGGCATTAAGCGACCCATGGCCTGTTGTTTCGAGGTCAACGCATGCTATTAGAATGAAAAACAATGAGAAAATTGAGTATACAACATAAAGCAAATACTGGTCCAGCAGCTTAAATGGGTGGTTCAGGATTTTGGACATAGGACCTAATTTCCAAGTTAGCAAGTGTGTTATTTATCAGTGGAGACCGTTTTTAACACGTTTCACCCAGTCCTCGTCTATTCAGGCGTTATATTTATTTGCCTCGGTGTACTATGGAGTGGGTAAGACTGTTTTTAGTGGCAGGCTTACACATACTGTTGACTCGCGCCAGCCTAGCACCTGCGAACTCTGCAACTAGAAGGACTGGATGAAACGTGTTGAAAACGGTCTCCAACTTGTGTTTTTATCTTGGATCTTGGCACAAGGGATTATAACACCTAATCCTGTGTATTAATGTAATATCACACTTGGTAACTTGGAAATGAGGTCCTATGTCCAAAATCCTGAACCACCCCTTTAAACTAACCTAACAAGGCATTTGAACTGAACTGAAACTAAAGCCAAATTCCCTGGTAGGTTATCAATAGCTGCTGGGCCACTACTCAGTCTATGTTGCACCAATTTTTTTAATTCTTTTAATTTTATTCTTACGAACAGCCGTGACCTCGAACAACAGGGCTATGTGTCGAATAACGCTGGAGTTACATTTCAAGCTTTTGTTTTTCTGTTTGTTTTTTCACCAAGAAACTCCAGGGAAGTTACTTAGTATTATTTCAAGTAATTATTTCAATAATGCAACTGCCCTGGAAAAGTTTGAAGATAAAATGTTAAACTTAATATGACATGGTATCACTTGACATGTAATGCCTATTAGATATTCAATTAACACACAATTGTTCTTTGTTCATTTCTTCAGGTCTCTCAATCGGAGTTCCCAGATATTGAGGACCTTACTGTTGAACTCATTCTGATCAGCACGAACAGTGCAAATGCATCCCTCTGCCCAAAGAAGACTCCTGTTGTTTTGGATTGAAATGATTGTTGAATTTCCTAGCATTGGTCAGGCATTTGTCATAAAGTATCTATCTATCTATCTATCTATCTATCTATCTATCTATCTATCTGTCTATCGATCTATCTATCTATCTAGTCTTTATGCCCTTGATCTAAACTGTGTTTATTTGAATTTAGCCTCCACTACAGCCCTGTTCTGAACTCCAACCTGTATTTGTTTCCATGGTTTACATGAAAATAAAAGATTAAGAAGAATTTCACTGGCCTTTGTCAACCTTTTTAATAATTTTCTTTCAAGTCCTTAGTTGAAACTAATCAAAATTGACAAGTTTGTTCAACTTTCTGGAAATTAAAACTTTTAAGTTTTAAATTTAATTTAAAGAATTGGTTGAAGCAAAATGAAATATTTCAGGCTGACATCAATAAATCCAATTAAGCTGTCTAAGCTTAATTTTATTAATTACCGTGAACTCATGTAGTTGATGTTTCTTTAACTTAAAAAAACCTTGTTGAACACACTCAAAATTTGCTAGTGAAGACTAATTAAAAAAGGTAAGTTTCTTTGACTTAGCAAAACCGAGTTACTATTACTTAAATTTTTTTGTGTAATCGGTTTCACCAATTTTTTTGAGTTCAATTAACTTGTCGGGTTTTACAGTGTAGGCCCTATTTTGGCGATCAGAAACAGATGGTCAGAGGCGTAAAGAAAGAGATATTAAAGGCATGGCCAGTACACATTTACTAATTGAATGGCACGATGATGTGGTCAAGCATCAACGACAAAACAGTTCTACACAGTTAATTACTTTCACTATTGACTCACAAGGGGTTACCATCGAAAACACTTACCCCAATAATATTCAAATGACTGAATAAAAATCGTAAGGACATTTATCTTGCAGAGAAGTTGCTGCTATACATCTCCTGACAGTGCATCTTCAGCTGTGCTTATGCCTTTCGATAGACCAGGTTTTTCTTGGTCAGTGGCGTAATGATTTTTAGAGTGTTGTGTGTGTAAGATAGCGATTTTTGGATCATGCTCCAGACCCATGGAGGTATTGGCCAGACCACACCTTATGTCGCTAATTACCACACCCCTGGGCGCAGGGTTTTATAAAAGTGGAAAGCATGGTGGAAAATCATCACATTATAGACCCCTTCACGGTCCACATCACGGGATCGGAAAGCTTTCTTTCCATCCCATTGAACTGTGTTTGTGTGTGTGTGAAAATATGTTTACTTGTACTTTTTTGCATGTAGCAGTAGCCTATACAAGCTGGGCTTGTCAACCAGATAACCGTAGCCTATATCAGGCTAATAAATCTCTGACCACTTGCTAACGTTGTCTACCCATTATGTTATCAGCTCAGGATCAGGCAGAGGATTGACAATAGCTAAAACTAATTTATTAAGATAGGCTACAGTTCGAGGCCCTTAGGCAACAATGACAGTGCAGCTTCGCCATTTTTCTGACCCCATGCTGCACATGCACCCAACCTAGCTGCATAGGGTCGATCATTACAAACACTGAAGGGGGTCTATAGAGCGTAAAATAAGAATAAGCCTTGTTGCACTTTGCGCCACCCTGCGATGGGTGCAAGATAGAGCCCTCTCTCATAAAGCCTGCAGTGGTGTTGCAGTGATGGTACGTTTCTCCCGTCTCAACACAGAATCTCTTGGGATAAGTTAGAATGACCATTGGGTTCTTGATCATCTTTTGGTCAACTTTCTCCCAAAAATTATACGTCCAGGCAGCCAGCTCGAAGAAGAGGCATAGCTGTTTCTTCCATTTAAGAATGTACAGAGCCTGTGCTTTTGAGTGGCCTTCTCTATTTGACACGTGTGTCTGAGCTCTACAATGAGTTCTTAAAACCTCGTTTTTTTTGTGTTTTTTTTGCACTGACATGCATTGTCAGCTGTGAGACCTAGATAGATGAGTGCCTAATCAAATCATGTCCAATCAGTGTGTGTAGAGACATCTAAGATCAAGACATGGAAAACACCTAAGCTAAAACACCTCGGTGCTAAAACTTCTATATTTTAGTTTTTCCCATTTGAATTGCGTACATTTATTAACCTCGGTGTTCTCTTTGCTCTTGGACTAGGCCTACGCACATAAGGTTAGCACACATAAACTAGCCTACAGTATAATAAATACACGGTGGTGGATCGGTTATGTAGGCTACTAACGTGGGCCTATGTATTCCTATGGGATGAAATAGCAGTGCAGGGTCTATTTGGAGTTGTCCATTTGCCCCAAACAACATTTGCAGCCGCGAGTGGAGGGCATGTTTTAAACCCCCTTTATTATAGTCGTGCATTATAAAATGTTCCCGTCAAGAAACAAAGTCTGTCACGAACCTAGGCGTTAGCACAGAAAGGCCTGCCGGTGTTACCAGATATACGGTTTCTGAGATTCTGAGTTTCCATGGGTGGAGTCGGGTGGAGTTTAGCGTGAATATTTATAAACGGAGGTTGTCGTGCGCGCGCAACTAGAGAGCATTCATGAAGCGTGACTCAAATGGAACTGAAAATGTTGGTAAAGAAGCTATAAGACTACAGCAATTGTAACACGTTTTTGAATGTTGATATGGGTTATTGTGGGAAAACGTGACAATTTCGACGACCACTGGTGGTCGAGTACGATTATGCAATTTGGCGTATGTTTTGATCTTGTGTAGCCTAGACAGGCTAGCCTACAGCCTATCAAATTGTTATTACTTTCATTTAGCCCTGTTTAAATGGGCTATTTAGCACTTAAAGTTGTAATGTCAGTGGGACATCATGGTAGATTACTTTAAAGTGTCAGTACATCATCTTTTTTCTTTGTGTGTGATGTCCAATGAGTTTCGAGGTTTGGTCACGCATGCTTGCCTACACAAACATGTTAGCCTAGTTTGACAAATGTACTTGTGCTGCATTACAATGCCCAGCTACCTCTGTTGCCAAAACAGATCATCCTTTATTGGACATTCTGATATCTTGGAGTCTTGTGAAATAATAAAACTTGTTTTATACAATCATGTTGTTATTGTACCATTAGGGAAGCAGGGCATCAATATGGGCCATGCACTTACAGTATATTGGTTATGTTTATCCATAAAGGTCATAACTACATTAAGTCAATATGCTTTATTACCTTACAAACACTGTCTAGCTTTACATGGATAATACCTACTTACAGAAGTCCTTCAGATACACAAGATGAATGGGTTAATGTTATTAATGTGGGGTATGGTCATATAGAATCTGTATATTCAAAAGGTAATGGTTACAAATGCAATTAAGTAGCACTTTACAAGAACCTATGTGCTCAATGAGGATGATGGGGGGGGGGGGACTATAACGTAAAGTTCATCAGATTGAGGTGAATGACTACATATGGGCTGATTATAACAGGTAGTAAACTGGCCCCTCAAACCCCAAATGAGTCATGTGATGCATAAAGGACCCCTGAAGAGTTTTTACCTTAAAATAACGTTTCCAAAATCATTTTGAAAGCTCATCAACTCTTAATAGAGTTAATGGCATTTTGAGCAGGTCTTACCGCTTTGAAAGTTTACTGTTCAGGTAGGAACAGAGAAACAGACAACGGAATTATGTTGCTTTCTTATTGTAGTTTATCATATTATCAAGATGACAAGTTACTTAGTTGCCTGCTGTGATGAAAATATGTTCACCAGCACTCACCAAAACACACCACTCCACTCGTGTATTTGATGCCAGACAGGCTCATATCATGCTGTTCTATACGCATGCCTGAATTTACATTTTTGACCAAATCTGCTGTTATGTTGTATTCCCTAAGAATATTAGGCTAACTTGGCCAGACTCCCTCTTACAATGTAAAATTAAAATGGAAAAGAATAAACTGCTGTACAATAGATAGACAGGGCACCCCATTTCTGCCCTTTGAAGGCTGATTACCCAAACTTTGTTTTTGTATATCCGTATCCTTTCCTTGCACACAATACTCTGTGGGTATTTTGGTATGATAATATTGGTTTTTTTGAGTTAATACTGATGTCAAGCCAATGTTTTTTGTCTTGAAGATAAAATGTGATTGCTGCCAGGGCTGGTAGGCCTACCACTGAATGTGTAAACTGGCCTGACACTGAAGGACAGTTTATTTGTCCTGGCTGTAAATAACTAATACAATACATTGTTTTCACAACTTTTTGTGTGTTTAGTTATGTGTATGCATTTTTATAGATTATGTCTCAGAATAACATATCACATGTGCATGAGGGAAAGACAGGATGCCATTTGTTCAGAGTTAGGACATACACAGGCGTGTAACATGGGCTATTTATTGCACAGACATTTGTGTTGTAGGCTATGTTGCTACATGTCACTACAGATGCACAGAGGCTAGGCTACAATCAAAACGATAAAAAACATAATAGCCTAGTTAGGCTAGGACTACCATCAAGGCCAACTGTGTAAAAATCGCCAATATCCTTAATGGTAAGCGACCCACTGAATCTGACACAAAGTTTTGTTTGACTGGCTGCGACACAAGATAACGCCAAATTGCATCTAAACTCGAACACGACATAGTCATACTTTCCATTAATAACACATGACAACATCCAAAAACGTGTTAAAACGCCGTGGTCTTCTACTTTCTTTGACAACATTTTCAGTTCCATTTCATTCACGCTTCAGCAATGGGCGTCTAGGCACTCGCGCACGACATCCTCCGTTCATAAATATTCACGCTAAACCCCGCCCTGGAAACTCAGAATCTCAGAAACCGTATATCCGGTAACACCGGTGCTGTGAAGCCATAGACAGTAAAGGAAGCGCTCTGTCAAGGTGTAGTTAGTCCAAATTACACGAATTGGACTCTCACTCAAAATGAAATCATGTGAGCAACTGATACTACTTCGTTTGATTCACATTCTATTGGTTCTGCCTGAAAGGGCTGTGTGGTTAGGCGCAGTCTGATTGGACGTGTATCTAAACTCACGAGATGCTTCCTGTTTCCCTGCACGGATCTAACGCACTTCTCTCTGGATAAGTTGTATTTTTGTTTCGCATAACTGTTTTAATTTGCATTTCCTAAGATAGTGATAACAAAATGAAAATTCAGTGTGTATGCTTTGCTCCTTTGATCCTGCTGGGTCTCGCGTCGCTTCTTTATTCTGGCGATTGTACATTTGATACTTTGTCTCATCTCAAACCCCAAGTCTCGGATAAGACGCAGGCAAAGGCTGTGGTTGAACTCCTTAAACGTATTCTTGGTGGCAGATCGAGAGAATTCATTGTGTCCGTCAACAGAACGTTTTCCAACGACACGCTGGACGTTTGTGAACTCCGATCAGCGAAAAACAACAAGATTGTAGCCATTGGAAGCACGGGGGTAGCGGTGGCCACTGGGATATATAATTATTTGAAGTATTTCTGTAACTGTCACATATCTTGGTCAGGTAATCAGTTGAACGTTCCACGTCCCCTTCCTACTCTCACCGGTGTTCTGCGTATCAGCACCCAACACAGGTAAGTGCATTTAGGCTATTTTCTGTCAAGGTAGTGCCTGGTTTATTTTTGTTGTGGAAAACCAGTCAAACTTCTTCTGTCTTTGCATTTAAATGCTAATACAAGAAATTCCTTGCCATTGTGTAGGCTACTTAAAAAATATAGTGGCCTGAAGGAACGATACATTTAAAAACCTGGAATTGTAATTGGAGTTAGGGTTGTGCTGGATCAGTCTTCCATCAACCCGTCTTCAATGGCACACTGAAAAGCAACAGTAGCCAACTTTGAAGTAGTATTACGCATGCCTGCACACATTGTTACATGCCATCAATGAAAATATAGTTACCACTGCAGGCAGCAAGCTATGCAGGCTATGCAGGCATGACATTGTTGTGCAGAACACCCTACTATGGTAGCTTAGAAATGGTCAATTAAACTACTATGCAGATTAGGTAACCTGGTTAGGCTACTTATTCGATTACTCATTGGGTTGATGGTTACAAACGGCACACCCTTATTTAGGTGATAATCAAGTTATTGCTGCCGTCGTCTGATGAGATGTTTTCAGGTTGCATAGATAAATCTATAGCTATAATCTCTTGGCACCTTGTAACTGTCTAAAATGTATGCAGTGATTTATAGAAATACTTATTTTTATATACATTTAGCATCAAATTCTTGTAAGGCATCTTCACTGGCTTCTAACCAGCTTTGTAATATTTGTTTGTGAATTCCACTTTGATCCTTGAACTGTGCCAGTCAGGCTCCATGCCAAACCATTGGCTGTTATTTGTAGCATCATGATGAGTGTTGCAATACTCTATAGCTAGGGTCGCAGTAGACTCAAAATCCTTGTTTTGTTGGAGTGGTGGGCCGTGAAAATGGTGCATTGTTTGTGTTCCGTTCAGACATGGTTCGCTTAAAGCGCCTGGGACTCTTGTAGTTACTCAACCCAAATTGACCCAATGGTCTGTCATTCAGGGCCAGCTCTAGAGGTGGGCCAGGGTGGGCTAAGCCCACCCAAGCATTGTGTCTTGCCCACCCAAACAAAGCCAAGATTTTCTTTTTTTGCAGCCTCAAACCCAGCTTGGATGTAGATGAGTTGGTGTTGAGTGTAATGATAGCTAGCTGATACATAACTGTGCAGTATGTAGGTAAACTGCCTTAAAAGATGTGTGTACACACACACACACACACACACACACACACACACACTACCTTCCCATCAACATACACAAACACACACCTTCCCCTCCCACATAGCCAACACGAATACCAAAAAACAAACATAACGCACAGACACAAAACAAAGAAGGAACCTGCATGTCAAACAATTCGTGAAATGTATCACTCAAACCCCATAACCCCATACTAAATCTGCAAAACCATACACTAATTCTCAGCCTTTTACTCAGTTATCAATTTCACAAAACATCACACACAACTCTTTACCTAACACAAAACAGGAGGTTGCTTGATTTCTTTTTTTAAACACAACCTATCAAAATGCCACACTTATTCACCATTGCCTCACTCACTCTTCACATGTGCACACTTGTGTGCAAGCAGTTGTAAATGACCGCTAACTGTAATACGTTTTATTTGGAATATAGATTGTTGCATAGTTTTCTGTGTAGGCCTGAATGAATGCAATGAAAACTAGGCCTAGAATCCAACAAAAGTACGTACCAGATTATGTCCAAAAATGTGTAGTGATGCATGCCAAGCTTAAAATTGCTGATGACACCAAACCACTACTACAAGCTTTAAGCACACTCTGTACTTTTAAACCTTTTGTAAATTCAACCTCATTGTTGTCAAGCTCTGAAACACATAGGCCTGAACACCCATCTCAACGTGTTGTTTGTGTGTATATCAATTTTGATCCAATTTGAGCGCTTTGCTATGTTGCCCACCCACAATTTCCTTACAGCCCACCCAAGTGTAGTAAGCTAGAACTTGCCTGCTGTCATTACGTTCTCCCCCTTGTCTTCCATGCATTCATTGCAGTCTGGAGCAGAGGTAGGCTCTCCACCACTTGGCCTACTGAGCATTACAAAGAAAATGCACCTGCTGGCTATTAAATAGTAGAATCTGAAATGGGCGTTCTTAAAACTGTAAAAAAAAAACCTTGTTGATAGAGCAAAATTGAGTAATTGGTTTTAAACACAGAGAACTTATATCCTCAAAATTGTTTGTCTTGCCTGAGAAGTTAAACTAAATACCAGTTATCACCTAAGGAACCTTATTTTTTTGTTTTTCTCAGATTTAGGTACTATCAGAATGTGTGTACGCAGAGCTACTCAAGTGTGTGGTGGGATTGGCCACGATGGCAGCGGGAGATTGACTGGATGGTACTCAATGGTATTAACTTGCCTTTAGCGTTTACAGGGCAAGAAGCCCTGTGGCAAGAGGTAAAGGCTCTAAAATGTAGGCAATGTCTTCTTTATAGTTATCCTGTAGTGCCCAATACATTAGAATCCATTTGCAGACCTCTCTTTCTCAAAACTGACTGTTTTGACCTTTTGTGTCAGGTGTACCTGTCCCTTGGTCTGAACCAGACTGAGGTGGACCAGTTTTTCACTGGCCCTGCATTCCTGGCCTGGAATCGCATGGGGAACCTATTCCAATGGGGTGGCCCACTCCCCCAGTCTTGGCATGTCAAGCAGCTTCACCTGCAGGTTTGACACACTCCACTTTTGTCGTTTCTTGGAGAAAATCATTTGTCCTCTAAAACATATGCTTGAAGTGATGTAAGATTATGCACTCAATCTCAAACGTGAATGTGTGCTTGAAGTGATTATTAACTCAATCTCTTCCACATCTATTTTTGTTTAAAACCCTAATTTGAGCAGTTTAAAATTTTGGAGCGAATGAGGGCTCTGGGAATGATGCCTGTTTTGCCAGCCTTCTCTGGGATTGTGCCCCCAGGAATAACCAGGTAATACTTAAATTACCCAATGGGTATGGATGTGCAAGAAAGTTCAGCACCCTCCTGTTAAAATACCAACTGATCATGTATGGTAATAGTAGTACGCCTTATGTAAGCTTTTCTGACTTTTCTGCAGGCTGTACCCAAAATCAAATGTGACTAAGCTGAACCCATGGAGCCATTTCAACTGCACCTACTCCTGTGCCTACCTGCTCGATCCCCGGGACCCCCTGTTCCTGCGGATTGGGGGCCTTTTCCTGTCCCAGATGGTGGAGCAGTTTGGGACAGACCACATCTACAGTGCAGACACCTTTAATGAAATGACACCCTCTTCATCTGACCCAGCCTACCTATCCTCTGTCAGCCATGCAGTCTTCAACACAATGACATCAGGTAATAATGATAGCCTATAGGTAGACACGTGATTTTAATAGCTCTAATCAGGTCAGCTGAATTTCCCCTGGGGATCAATAAAGTATCTATCTATCTAGCTAGTTTTTGTTTACTGTAAAATAACTTAGCTGCAACTTGCAGCTAATCTAATGTGGTCTGATGATGTGACTTCTTGAAGACAATACAAGTGCAGTCCCTGAAGCGTTCTCACAGTGATGGTACTATAATGTTAGTAAGACTATTCTGAACTTTTATATTCTTAACTTCCTATTATTAATCATAAGTAATCTGTTATTCATATCAATTCAGTCAGCGCTGACGCAAGGTTGGCTAATACACTATGCAAATAAGTGTTTATAGGTACTGGCTCTGTTGCAGTATTCTTAGCCATTTATTTTGGTTTGCCTCCTGATGTCATCATGTCATAATCGTTTTCCTGTTTCTGCTGTAGCTGTGCCTGACATGTCTGAGAGTGATTGCCAGGACTGATCACACTCCAGCTTGATCCACAAACAGCTTCACAGACATTGTGTTTCTCTCTCTCTCTCTCTCTCTCTCTCTCTCTCTCTCTCTCTCTCTCTCTCTCTCTCTCTCTCTCTCTCTCTCTCTCTTTCTCTCGCTCTCCTCTCCGCAGTGGACCCACAGGCAGTCTGGCTGATGCAAGGCTGGTTGTTTGTTTCCGACACAGCGTTTTGGAGACCGGCCCAGGTCAAAGCGCTGCTGCACGGCGTCCCTCTTGGGAGAATGATTGTGCTGGACCTGTTTGCTGAGTCCATGCCAGCCTTCTCCTTCACACAGTCCTTTTATGGCCAGCCCTTCATTTGGTGCATGCTGCACAACTTTGGTGGGAACAGCGGCATGTTCGGCACGGTGGAGCAGGTCAACATGGGCCCGTTCGAGGCCCTCCGCTTCCCCAACTCTACGCTGGTGGGACTGGGCATGGCCCCAGAGGGCATCGAGCAGAATCCCGTGGTGTACGAGCTGATGAGCGAGCTCGCCTGGCGAAAGGAGCCCGTCAACCTGCTCAAGTGGGTGTCCCTGTACGCAGCCCGCCGCTACGGCAGCATGGAGGAGAGTTTGGGGGCCGCTTGGCGGCTGCTCTTCCGGAGCGTGTACAACTGCACCCTGGCAGGATACAAGAACCACAACCACAGCCCACTGGTGCGCCGGCCATCGCTGCACATGGTGACGGACGTGTGGTACAAGCCTGCCCACCTCTATGAGGCGTGGCGGCTGCTCTTCGAGGCGGCTCCAGCACTGATGGACACCCAGACCTTCCATTATGACCTGGTGGACGTCACTCGACAGGCTCTCCAGCTGCTCACCACTGAGTTCTACCGAGAGATCCGCGATGCCTTTCAGGCACAGAAGCTTCCGGAGCTTTTGACCGCAGGTGGTGTCCTCATATATGACCTGCTGCCCGAGCTCGACCGCCTCCTGTCCAGTGACGTCCACTTCCTACTGGGGTTGTGGCTTGAGAATGCACGATCGATGGGATTAAACGAGAGAGAGGCTCAGCTGTATGACTTCAATGCTAGGAACCAGGTCACACTTTGGGGACCCGAGGGCAACATCCTGGACTATGCCAACAAGGAGTGGGGTGGACTCATGGAGGATTACTACTCCCAGAGATGGGGTCTGTTTGTCAATACACTGGTGGAATGTTTGGACCGAGGCAGACCCTTCAAACAAGATGCCTTCAACCAGGAAGTTTTTCAGGTGGAGAAGGGATTTGTTTATAATGAACGGAAGTACCCCTCCAAACCACTTGGTAATACCTATGAGATTGCAAGGAGGATCTTCCTGAAATACTACCCTCAAGCACTTAAGACATTGACATGAACCACCCAACTGTAGATTCTTCAGTAACAAATTGCACCTCCAATGACCATTACTTCTTAAGGAGTATAAAAAAGGATGGACATATTACGATGGATTTTCTGCTACAAAATGTATATTTGTTTTCTTCCACTTTGGGAAATATCAACTATCTGTAGTCAGATTGACAGGATGGACAAGGACAGCGTTTGGGTAAACTTGGGTGTTGTCTAATAACTTGTGGCCTTGAATAGCTAAAACTTTTCACACATATTTGGTTGGAATGAGATCCCACTTTAATATGGTGACATTTTAGCTGTATACACCAATGTATGGTAGACATTTTTGCCTGTTTTTATTCTGCTGCTATAGACAGTGGAAATAATTCAACACCTCAGATGCCTTCAATACGTTATATGTATGTGATATGTTACATTAGGGCTGAACCTAACTTCATTCATTTTGTTTCCTACAGGAGCCAAGTAGATATGCTAAACATGGCTAAATCTTTTTTATTTCTTTAAGATGGGGTGGAACCTCCTTGTACAGCTTAAAGAATGTCTCTGAAGATCAGATTGGACCTGCAGAGGTTAAATCCTTTTAATTCAGGAGAATGATAAGCAAGTTTTTATTCAAACTGCAGTATCATAAAAATGTACTGTATAACTCAACTGTATTAACTGTAAATACAGATTTTAGATAGATTTGAAAGAATTAATTCTAAATAATTGTTGTCCATTGCTGCCTGAATGCATGTGCACCACGGGAGTAAAATGACAATAATGTTAGTTTTTACTTCAGATGTACAGTGACTTACACAAAAAAAATGTTGCCAAGTTTGGGGAAATGGACCGTGGTCTGTGGACAGACACGGTCTGAATAGTTTCAAGATAATGGCGAAGAAAAGCAGTGATATTTTTGTCCAATTGGTATACAATTGTTTACATGCTGTAAAAACTGATGTTGTGACATAATTTTAAAAGGTTTTTCTCAGTGGTTTACTTAGATCTGACTGGGTCATATAAAATGAAGCCATTAATTGGCTAGTCGTGTGTGTGTGTGTGTGTGTGTGTGTGTGTGTGTGTGTGTGTGTGTGTGTGTGTGTGTGTGTGTGTGTGTGTGTTGTGTGGGGGTGTGTGTCTGTCTGTGTCTGTCTTTTTGGCCCTGTACAATCCCTCAACCTTAGTTATTGACCAGTCAAAAAAGGGATAGGTTTACAAAGTACTGCAATGTGAATATGAATAGGAATTCAGAACAAAATGCTATTTTTATATTCTGTCGAATAAAGCCATACTTTTCATACTGTTCATGCCTGTTGGCTTTGTTTGTAATGCAATGCTACACCACACCACACCACACCCAATTTGATCATGAGTTTATATAAAATTTACTTTTTTTTATCAACCATTTTTTAGACCAGTGCAGCTTGTTCTTTATGCTAAAACAAATGTGTGTATTTTAGGATAAGCTAAGAAAGCTGTCCATATAAATACAAATTTGTCTGTCAGCAATAGCAATAGTGAAAAACATTCAGTTGTCCCAGTTCAGAGTTACAGCACAGGGCACAAAATATTGGGAACCAAAGAGTTTTGGTTCCCAATTTTCTTGGCTAGTTCCTCAGGTTCCAGTGAATAGAGCTATTGTCTTGCTTTCTTATAAATACAGTCTGCATTGGTCTAAGGTTAGTTTGTTGTCAATTATTGCTCACAGATATTTGGTCAGCTGCCCTTGCACTGGCTTGAAGTTATGCCATGCTATTACATTAGGTAATTGCCATTGCACTTAGGCTACCAGTTAGGACTATCCCTACTTGACATCCCACTGATGACTGCCCTGACCATTGTAGTGATAAGATTACCAGTTTATTTTGTTTGCTATTATGAATGTTTATAGATTGTTCAATGAGGAGTACAGGAGCCTGGTGGAGGACTTTGGGCAATGGTGCAAACTCAACTACAACTCAACACTGCTAATACCAAAGAGATGGTGGTGGATTTCCGTATAGGTCTAAGCCCGCTCTGCTGCCAGTCTCCATTGAGGTGGTAAACACTTACAAGTATCTGGGGATGCACCTGGACATAAACTGGACTGGTCAGCCAATACTGAAGCACTCTACAAGAAAGGGCAGAGCCGGCTGTACTTCCTGAGGAGGCTGCAGCCCTTTAATGTCTGCCGCATCCTCTGGATGCTTTACCAGTCTGTTGTTGCCAGCGTCCTCTTCTACTGTGGTATGCTGGGTAGGAAGCACTACGAAGAGGGATGCTGGGAGACTGGACAGGCAGGAAAGGAAAGCTGGCTCTGTCGTGGGCGTTGAACTGGAGAGCATCCAGGAATGGATTACTGCACAGGCCTACCGGGCCCAGGCCCAGGGGCCCAAGGGGTCAGGGGGCCCTGAAGCCCAAGCTTTTGCATGGAATCATTGCCTCAATATCAACAAATCAGGATGTAGGCTATGAATCTGATTGAAGTTAGTATTGGCCATCCCCAAAATGCACCAGAATACAGGAAATCACATCAAACAAATTAAACATTCCCCCCCCCCTTCCCAAACATGCAACAATTAGTGTGTGTGTGTGTGATTGGGGCCCCAAAGTTCATAATCCATCCATGAGAGCATCACTTCAATATCAGATAAAAGGACCCTGAAAAAACTATATTACTATGTCTACATCATTATCTTATATTGTCCATATTTAATGGTCTCTAGACTTTACCCTTGCACTGTTGGATTTATTTGCACTACCACCATGACACACTCTCATAGAGCACCTTACATACTGAATCACAGGGTCATTCCCTGGCCCTGTCACTGCAAGCATCTCATGCTTATACATCTCTCAGTAGGCTACATTCATGTAGATTTTTGATTTAGTATATTTTACTGTCCATACTATTTATGTGGATTTGTTATTTCAATTCAATTCAAGGTTGCTTTATAGCATGACTGTAAGTAGCCTACAGTGTTGCCCAAGCACAATTTTCTCATACTGTTAATGTTATAATTGTATACTGGGCCTTAAATTTCCCTTTGGGGATCAATAAAGTATTCATCTATCTATCTATCTATCTATCTATCTATCTTATTTCTGTGTCCTACTATATTAAATGGGACTACATTTCCCTATATGGCACAAGATTTAATTGTCGACAACGTTGGGTCAGAGAATGTCTAATAAACGTAAACGGGCTCTGGTTGGGTACAGAATCACGTGGTCTACTAGGTCAAATAGACATGGAGCAACTCGGAAGGAAACCCAAATGAGAGTTGGTTAACTTTGTAAACACTAGTTGGTAATGTAGGATACGTGGGGTAGCACACTTTGCGGAAACACTGCAGAATTCTGCCGGCTGTCGACATCATGGTAATGTACATTGTCTATAAGTCTATTCGGTCTGCCATTCTTTTTTACTGTCAATGGATCTGCCGCTAAGAGGCTAGCAGGTTGGCTAGGTAGCTAACTTACCATTGGTGGTGGTGGAACGGCAGCTCTTAGCTCAAAGGGCTATTTTTTTTAGCAAGGTTACTAGCTAGTGTCATCCTGTAAAGGAAGATTTGACACATTATACACATTTAAATTTCTTTCTCGTTGTCGACTTAAGGACATGATTATAACGCTAAGGTGTTCAATAACTGTCTGAAAACATCAATCTAACGTTGAGAAACGTAAATGTAACTCAGACATCGAATAGCTAAGTGACCTGGGGGGTATTCCAAGTACGTGGTTAAGTAATAAACTTGTGTAAGTTAACTCAGAGTAAGTGGTAAACCTCCTACAACAAGAGCCCTATGGCATTGTTTTGTTAGGCGAATGAAGCCATACAGCTCTTCTATTAGGAGGTTTACCACTTACTCTGAGTTAACTTACCCAGCCTTGTCACTAAACTACATACTTGGAACACCCCCCTGACCTGTAGATTGCTTACACTTTGGACAAGTTGAACAGTTGCCGTTAACTGACGTTTCTGTGGTAATAACTATTGATTAAAATCAACTCAGGATTTCAAGCGTGCCATGAATTTGTAATATTCCTCTTGTTTCTAGCATTGTGTCTATGTACTTTGTACTTTCCGAAGTTATTAGACCATGTAAGGAAGCATACTGTTGTGTAGGGTATGTTAAAGTTTAGTCAATAAATAATATGTGATTCAATGTTATCTTTTTCCCTTACAGATGCTGTGACTGCTGCTGAGAACATTGTGCTGGTTACCATGTCGATGTTCAGCACTGGCATACTAGTCCTCACATCCCCCCTGCACACCCTCCCCTTGCGCATCGCGCCAGTCCTGAGTTCTGCCGCCCAGGTGGTAGAGCGTACCCTCTACGTGCATCTCCACCCAGACCTGAACCTGGGTGTCTCCAGCCAGGCTCGGCCTGTGTACATCCCCCCCGTGGTGGACCTCTCCAGTCTCATATCCCGCCTCTACAGCAACGCCGCAGACGTCTGCGGCCACCTGGACGTCCGGGTGCTGCTGACGAACGTGCGCGCCCAGCCCAACAACGTGGCCGGCCTGGGCTCAAATGGAGGGGCAAACCCTTTCCCCTCGCCACAGTCCCTCTCCCACTCCCCGGAGGTGGTGCTGACGGACTACGCCCTGCAGGACCCCGGCCAGTCAACCCTGGTGGCCCAGTGCCTGCAGAGGTACACCGGCCACTGCTACGTGTGCAGCCCCGGCCTCAACTCCGTGCTGCTGCACCCACGGCTGCAGGTCCTGGAGAGCAGCGGAGGAGAGGAGAGCGGAGGAGAGGTGACCAAGGACACTGAGGAGGAGAAGGAGAAGAGTAGGGGCCAGTCGGAGCCCATAGAAACGTACAGCGATGTGGTGCTCGGAGGAACGTTCGACCGCCTTCACGTCGCCCACAAGACCCTGTTGAATGTCTCATGCCTCCTCGCCAACAAGCGCTTCCTCATTGGCGTGTCGGATAAAGAGTTACTAAAGAGTGAGTGTGTCCCTCACGCGATCCTGTGTTAGATTTCCTCTAGGAATGCAGCTCGTGCTGACCTTGTGTTTGAGATTGTTCTGCACACTGGTTATATTGTGAGTCGTTTTCCTACTTGGATGTATTGCAGTACACTGTTACCAGTCTGGGCAGACAGAAACCAGTTTGAACAAGTCTTTTGTGTGGTGAAATGGCACTAATACTATACTTTAATTGGCGTGACTATTTGTTTAACTGAGTATCTGTCTTTCTCCCATTTTCTTGCCTGTGGCGTTATCTACCTCTCTCCTTCCTTGTTCCCTCTCTCTATACTGTAGCTGATTTGTTTTGTCTCTGTTGTTCTCTCACTCTTGTCGTGTAGATAAGGTGTTAAAGGAGTTGATCGAGCCGTACCCTCAGCGCGTGCAGAGGCTGAAGGAGTTCCTGAGGGATGTCAAGCCCTCGCTGCAGTACGAGATCGTGCCGCTCTTTGACCCCTTCGGCCCCTCCATCACAGACCCCCAGCTGCAGTGCATTGTGGTCAGCGAGGAGACACGGAGGGGAGGCGAAGCCGTGAACAAAAGGAGGCTGGAAAATGTGTGTCTGCCTTTCCAGTTTGGCACTATATTACTTATGAAAGGATATGACCCTGTATTGACATTATTTTTACTGACTTTGTTCAGGATTCTCAAATGAGAATTGCTCTATGCTTTAAGGCAGTCACAGAGTTTTTCAGAGGGTCAATGTTTGTTCCTTTCTCAGGGCAAGCTTGAGGTTACCTTTGTTCAGGATGGACACTGTAAATGGCTTACCAGATCTCCAGTTCAGAATTAATCTTTGCATGTTAGTGTTTGTCTGTTTAAAGGTCAAATAATCAGTCTTTGAAGACTCCTCTGGACTTTGCTCATGGCTGACTTTTGGCCTTTAATGAAAAAAAGGACTACACCTAACCTTAACAGTACACGCTTGTGTTTGCCCCCAGGGCCTTCCTGAGCTGGTGCTGTACGAGATCCAGCTGATTAAGGACGCCCATCACACAGAGATCGAGGAGGAGAAGATCAGCTCATCCAGTCTGCGCTCGCGACTGCTGGGCACCCTGCTCAGCCCACCCAAGGTATGGGTTGGGGTGCTTGGGTTGGCAACGTATTTGTGAAGTAAGAGCTGCATTTGTAAGTAACATCTGCAAATAGATGAATTATAAATGAAATAGAAACGGTAAAGAAAACACAAGAGAAGTAACAAGATAACGACTGAAGGACTCTTGAGAGACAACACTTCCAGAGTGTATCAGGACAACGCTGCATTAGGTTTGCAACACCAGAATGTCATTTAAGTAAGACTGTGTATTTATTTCTCCAAACCTCCTTCTCACCAGCCTCGGTCGGACGTCCCCCTCATACCGTACGTGATTGGCCTTACGGGGGGCAGCGGGAGTGGGAAGAGTTCCATCGCGCGCCGCCTGGAGGCCCTGGGAGCAGCCCGCATTGACAGTGACCAGCTGGGCCACGAGACGTACCTGCCCAGGGCCGTCGCCTACCAAAAGGTGGTGCAGGAGTTTGGGACAGGTCAGCCAGTCTCCTGGAGAGTTGTCACAGTTGACCATTTCCTCAATGTTTTAGTCAGACTGGGTCTTATGTTATCCGAATTGTTCATGGAATACTACATATACTGATACAATTGTATTAAAGTTGGATACTCTTTTTCAGATATACTGAATGAGGATAAGACTATAAACAGACGGATGTTGGGCAGGAAGGTGTTTGGAAATCCGGTACTGTTCTGTCTTCTGTTGAATTTTTGTCTGTTTTAGAATGTTTTATAAAAAGGACGCTGACAAATGTACTGTTTGTGTTGCAGGAAAGGTTAAAAGCTTTGACTGATATAGTATGGCCAGAAATTGCATTGCTGGTTAAGAAACGGATACAACAGGCCAAAGAAGAAGGTACAGTAAAATTCCTGTCATTCAGCATATTCGAATTCCGTTGTGACGGGAATGTTGGAAAATGAACGTTCTAAAGAATATTTGGGTTCAATGCAACATAGAATTTTAGAACCTTGAATTGCTGGGGAACGGAATCTTACGTTAGAATGTTCAAAAACCCACACTTTTAAGGGTTAATAGTTCAGTGGATAATAGTTCAGTGGTATCAGTTACTTGTATTCCGTATACTTGGGGAAATTTCAAATGTTTAAAAGTGTGTGTGTGTGTGTGTGCGTGTGTGTGTGTGTGTGTGCGTGTGCGTGCGTGCGCTTTTTACCGCAGGCAAACGCGTGTGTGTAGTGGATGCAGCAGTGCTGCTGGAAGCTGGTTGGGAGACTCTGGTGCATGAAGTCTGGGTCGCCACCATTCCAGAGGAAGAGGTACTCCAGCCGCTTGAACTACAGAACCTTTCCCTCTCTTCCCCTCTTTATGTTTCCAAGTGTGTCATCTCTTCCTGACTCTTATGAGGATATGACGGTTTCTCCTCTTCTCCCCTCTCTGTGTCAGGCGGTGCGGCGAATTGTGGAGCGAGATGGGGTGAGCGAGGAGGATGCTGTGCGGAGGCTGCAGTCTCAGTGGTCCAGCGCTAAGCAGGTGCAGCATGCCAACGTGGTGCTGTGTACCCTGTGGGAGCCTCACCAGACTCAGAAGCAGGTAAATATTACACACACCACACAGACACACCACACATTCTCACTCATTCATTATTCAGACAACCAGCCATTTAGAACGAGTAATGAGGTGTAACGACCAACCACTGTCGCTTCAATGTCCTGTGTGTGTGTGTGTGTGTGTGTGTGTGTGTGGAATGTTTGTGTGTGTGCGTTGCCTGCTTGTAGTTTCTGATCCCACCCCTTCTCTCTCTCTCCCCACTTGCTTCCTGTCAGTCTCTTCACTGTCATAATAAAGCCAAAAAAAGCCCAAAATATATATAGTTCTGGAAAAAATTAAGAGACCACTGCACATATTTCTGTCATCCTACGGTTGCTGAGTGACATTCGAATGAGTTAACAGTCATATTCAAATTTGCAGTGGTCTCTTAATTTTGAATATGACCGTCAACTCATTCGAAATGTCACTCAGCAACCGCAGGATGACATCAGAAAAATGTGCAGTGTTTTTTTCAAATTTTCCAGAGCTGTACTTAAAAAGAAAATAGTAATTTGACTGGCCTTTACTGTTGTATAAAGCCTAAGTGGGAGCCGCAACATTCCCAAGGATTAAAGTTCTCCGTCGTACGACGGATTTCCGTCAATTTGATTTCAGAAATGTCATATTTGAGATCGATGCAGATCCGATGAGAAAAAAAATAGCAGGGGGGGACTATCACTTTTTCTTTTCCTTTTTTTAAGGCAACTACAAATATTAGGTCAGATGAATTAATGTGTGTGATGGTAAATGTTTAAAGACCTAATAGTGTTTTTGAGAACTTTCTGTGTCTCAATCAGTGACCGCTCAAGAAGATACGTCAGCCATGAGTTTCGCTTTGTTTATGTTGTAGCTACACGCTTGTCTCATTGGCCTGGGGCGTTTGCTTATAAAAAAAAAGAACACGTCTGGAGGACTAACGGTCTAAAAGTTGGATTATAGTGACACAATCGAGACAGCTGATGAGGTTGGCCAATTGGTTTAACTTTTTTGGATATGATATTGTGAGCTCTATGTGCGAATTTGGAGAAGAAGCGTAGGCTGTTTTCTTTCCCTGCATCAATGTAGACCATTTCTTACTATCGCGAACTCTTGTCAGGGGAGGTCATTCATTTTGGGTGTCACCTATGACTTGAACAGATAGCCATGCCACCCGATGTACTATTATTGCTACAGTTTTTAATCAATGCAACTAACATTATGTGTGCAATTTATGTATGCAATTTATTATCCTGTCTGTTATGACATGTACAACAATTTTTTTCACAATTTGCGACGGAAGGTTTTGACTGAGCGTGTTAACATAAAATAATAATAATATTGTCAATTGTCAACCAACAGTTCGCGATGATGACAATATTATTATAGGCATGAGTAAGGGGGTCAGTCGTGTTTGTGACGCAGACAGCCTTGTAGCCTATTTTGCTTAGGCCTCACTTTTAACGACAGTAGGTTGTGAGTGTATGTTGACAAAAAATAACCATGCAATTAAAATAGTCAACCTAAAAAACTTTGCTATTATTAATTTATAGCACAAAACCATAACCAGTATAGGCCTACCAGAACCTCGCATATTAGCGTCATGATTTGTGTGCGTCTATTTGTCAAGGCCACTAGCTGTCATGGATGCGTTGTTGCTAAAGGCACAGGTGTCAAAAGTTAAAAAATAAATGGAGATGGGCGGCTGTTGGAAACGGGGAGAACTAACAAGCCATGGTGTAAAGACATTAAAGTGCCAGAGGTTTGCTTTTTTCGCGGTTTGCTGCAAGAAAACGTTTTAGCATGCCACCAATCAGAAGACCGCCATAAGGTTAACGTTCGTGCACTTCAGGACATCTTCCCTACCTGGTGCAACTAGCCACCACGACAGAGGTAGGCTACGTTTATCTATGGCTGACCGTTTTTGCGATCAGATAGTAGACTACGCATGTTCTTTCATAGCACAACACGACCTGTCCCTCACCATATCGCAACCTCTTGTCAACCTTGTCAACCTGTGGCCCCGCCCCTAGAATCGCCCCTGATGAGCACACACAGTATTGCTGCTCATTGGAAAACTGAGTTGTCTGTAAAACTCAAAATTACCATGTTTTCATTAAATGCGGATGAGGCAACAAATGAAAATATGAACAATAGCTAGAATGTTCTGATTCATTACTTTGATGAGGAAATGGGAAGTCTTGCCAACTTGATTTTATAGATTTTACTTGGTGTTGAATTGCATATTAACAAGAAAAAAAATCTCCCCTTTAAACACTTTTGGCCTGAAGTAAGTAAATAAGAGTGTAAGTTAAAGCCTTTCTACAATATTGCTGCAGTAGAAAAGAACAGCAATGGCTAATCAGCAATGGTCAGGGATGGTACTGAAATATTGTTTTGTTCATCAGGAAAACTCAATCTCAATCAAGAACACTCTCAATTCGCCTTATTCACGCCTTATTCACATGGGTACACAAACCATAGGATTGTTATGTTCTATGCATTCACCTGTAGGTGGCATTAATTATATAGTAAGTGTACCCTGTAGCCTCGTTTTGGTTTAAACAATGGCCGCCGTGTGAATAAGGCGAATACTCCCTTTACTTTGCTGTTTGCATCTTTTTGTACATTAAAAACCAATAGGTCGCGACCGCAAAAGGGGTGCTATCTCTATAGGTAGAACTACGTATGACTGATGGCCTGATTTTTTTTTTTCACTTTAATCCCTGCATTCCATCTTGGAACAAGGGGATATCTGTTCGCACCACAAACATGTGAAAAGGCTGTTGTGTTGTTAGCTAGGTTTTTTTTTTTAAAATCCCATTTCTTGCTAAACCTATGCTGCACTATGGTTACCAGCATAGATCTCTGTACTCTGTGTACTATGGTTACACCTTTCTTGGTATGTGTGTGGCATTTCCAGGTACAGAAAGCTTGGAACCTGCTGCAGCAACGAATCAACCAGAGACTGCAGGAGGCAGGCCTGTCCTCATAAGAGAGGGAGGAGGATGGGATGCGTCCCTTTTACAGTAATGTCCAGCTGCTGTCAACTAGATCCATAAAACTAGATGCATAAGCGCACACACACACACTTTGGAATGCTGGAAAAACCCCACACCAACTGGTCAAGAAACACAGGTGGATCCCAAAAGTGTGTGCACAGACACTTGATTTTAACCACAGCCAAATCTGATATGATATGTGATAACATTGGAAACAGCCACTCATAGAGCGCAAGATGAACACAGGATGGAGCCCTCGGGAACACAGTGGACATCTCACCCAATGTCGACATCATCTTTAAACCATTACCAGGAACGAGGGCTCATCTACTCTTAAGCAAACCACACCAGTGCACACAGAACGGGCAGTTTATAATCCTGACTGAGGTTTTTCACATGAGGAAAAAAAAACTAATCAGAATGCTCCATGTTTTATACAGACAGAGTCAATACTTTCCTGCTCTAACCTATTTTTAAATTGTTTTCATGTTTATTTCAAGTGTATATACCCCATACTGTTCCTTCGCGTTGAGGTTAATCTGTGAAACACTGTAGTTGCTTGTATAGCTTGCTATAGACTATGGACAATATTCCAATAACCCATGAAACAAAATGGACTGCAATAGTGTGTCAATGAGCCACATTTGACATGACAGCTCATCTGTTCATAAAAGCGGTTCAGGTTTGAAAACCTACTACTTCCGTTAGGGCGCAGCAGTGCTGCCTCGTCATATATCTGCACCTCTCTCTAAGTGGCTTAGCTTATGTGAATCAGGTTCATGTTTTAAATTGTTTAGTATCTGTTAACTACAATGCCTGGAAGATTAGTCTTTTAAAATACAATTAGGATAACCACCTTGACATTTCCATGTGCATTGATCAATACGTTTGAGTTGTAAGCGCTCCGTTGTGTTATTGCATCTCTGGAGGTTTGTGATTTGACAAAATTTGTCGAGAGAATGGGTGTACACTAAGTGTGACCTGTTACGCAACACTAGCAAGAGGGGCCTTAAAAATGATGTACTTGGTTTCTCCATATCAGAATGCTGTTACAGATGCTTGCAGAATTACATGTATAAATGTGCCTACTGTACAGACTAGGTTTAAACAAGACCCAGTCAGCTATCTCTATCTTTTTTTTCTCAAAGACTGGCATGGTAGAGCGAGAGTGTAAAACCTAAACAAAGAAAAAAAATATTGTTCAGAAGTTATTTTAGTCCTAATTTTATTTTTTAAAACGGTTCACTGACAAGGCTGGTGAGATTTCCAAATGAGCAATGTCAGTTTTTTTTTTCCAGAATATTTTAATAACCTATGTGTAAATCTTTGAGATTAATGCACTAGTTGAACAATGATTATTTGAAGAATGGTACATGGTAGAGAACTTCCGTTATAGAGTGAGAAAGCTCTATTAAACTGAATACGAAAAGCCTGGCCTACTTTTTTGTGTTCGTTTTTACATATGACAACATATGCATAAGTAATTTTTGTACATTGCTACTACTGATACACCAGACATTGCATTTTAAATGTTCTGCTCTTTATTGGTTCTGTTTAAATACGCAGAAGCGCACTTGTAAAGCGTCATATAAAAACACTGCAGTTAAGTTTATAAATGTAGTATACTCAAAAATATTGAAAATATACTATTGCTAAACATACAAGAGCATTCATTTATATAAAAATAGATCATTTAAGTGCTCCCGGTGGATCTGTAGTTGTGACAACTGGCAACAGTAACTCCGTGAAACCATTAATGTGCCTTGAAGCTAGGAGGCATGTGGAAACGTGGACATCAAATAACTCATTGTGCTGTGTGCAACTTCATATATAACCTGTGACTTAACCCATGTATAAAACAGTATAAAAGACCTGTACTACAACTCATGGAGCCTCTTCATTCAATTCCACTTTAAACCACAACCTGAACTGTGTGAGGACTGATCATCACAGTCATGATGCTGCTTTGCTGGGGGAGTTTATCTGCAGTAGTCATCTCCAGGAGCTCTGCTCACACATGCAGGCTTCTACATCTCCACTGTGAGGCAGGCTGAGCACAGCGCCTCCCCTAGTCTGTTGCTGGCACGACACTTGTAGACCCCAGAGTCCTGCGGCTCCACGTCCGACAGAATGAGCGCGCAGGTGCCGTCCTCCTCGTACGCGATCTGGACCCGATCGGTCTCCTCCACCGGGTCTTCGTTATGCAGCCACAGCACCTCCGGATCAGGGTACCCTGTAATTATTGAAACATCGACATCAATGTCAGTAAAAAGCACAAACTCCATTTTTCAACTTGCTTAAAGAGGACATGAAACACAAGATTAAGTTTTCTTAGTTTCAGGACAGGCTGCTGCATATCAGTCTTGTGCATCTCAGGTATGCAGATGCCACCATTTTCTCCTGGCTGAGGTAATTGGGTTGATTACATCCAATTAACAGTGAACCTCATGTCTCCCCATCATGAGACAGCTCATGTGATTCCAACTTAAGCTAACGTCTGCCCTGATGCGGTGTGCATGGTTGCGTTTAGTGATTCCACACGGTTGGGGCTCTGTTCAGTACCTTGGATGTTGCACACAAGGTGGACCGTGGAGCCGCGGAGCCGGGTCATGTCACTCAGGGTGCTGTCGAAGCGTGGCTCACTCCTCAGGCTCTTGTCCAGGGACTGGACGGCCTTATCTGCCTGCGGACTCAGCGTCAGCTCTAGAAGAACAAAGAAACAGATATAAGTTACAGATACAAGTGTGTATGAGACAGCTGATTTTGTGGAATGTGTTTAGAGGCTCTTTCTAATGAGCCAGGTTATTTTGTTGTTAGGTCAGTTTAGTAGTCTTGAGACTGCCAGTTCATCACACTGGCACTTTAGACAATCTACAAAGGCTTAGATGGCAAAACATGACACTTGAACAAAATAATATTTTGTGATCTAGGGAATGCATTGGTCTGGGAAAGCTATACACCACATATATATAAGTATATCTTTTGATCCCTTGAGGGAAATTTGGTCTCTGCATTTAACCCAATCCGTGAATTAGTGAAACACACACAGCACACAGTGAACACACAGTGAGGTGAAGACAGCTCATACCTTGTTCTATTGATGAACACAGTGATTAAAAATAAAATGGCACGCCCGGCTCAGGGAGGTGGTTGCATTAATACCTACCATCAACTGATGAGTTTAGGGAGTCTGGTCCATCTGATTTACTGGAAAGATGAGTCATCCTCTTCAATGCCAGAACCGCCTTTCCAGCTTTCTGTGGTTAGATGTAAAAGCATAAAATGTATTAAATTAGTAATGGGTAATGATTAAAGAATAAAGTAAAATAATTGTTTATCTAAATAAAGAAAGAAATCATTCTTCACAAGAAGTGAGACTTTCCATACCTTCCATTTTTGTTTAGCCAGAAATCTCCTCATCTTGCCCTTGTTGAGGGATTTGGTCTCACGTGGCTCCGGTGTAGAGAAAGACGCCATCCAGGGGTGTGCCAGCGCTTCTTCACAAGATATTCGCTCTCTGCAAGTACATGTGCATTAGCAAACACAGATCTAACAGCTGTTCAGCCACAGACTGTGAAAACTAGATAGGAGTGTCTAATTACTGCAGCCCCGACCTGTTGTCCTTTTTGAGCAGCGAGCGGATAAAATCTTTGGCCTCATCGGTGATGTCCTCAAAGCTCTCAGAGTCAAATTCCCAGCGGGCTGCGGTCACCAGAGTCAGTGTCTCCGCATCACTGTTCCCCTGGAACGGAGACTCCCCACTCAGCCTAGTGGAGTCCAGACAGACAGACAGACAGACAGACGTGAAACAACTTGGAGGAAGAAGGAAATTACATAACATACAGGGCTGGAGGAAGGAGAGAATATTTAAGGCCAAGAACTGCATTTTAGGCACTTTTCCTCTAATTTTTGATCTCATGTTACTATTTTCAACAGCAGATGGCAGCAAAGTTAAATTGCACATGTAAAGTAGTCTAGTGGACTTGTTTGTGGTTGAGGAGAGGAAGTGGGTCGCCAGACAGAGGCGAGACCCTTTCCCCTGCGTTAAGCAAATTCAGGAAGGAAACATACCAAAAGCCAAAACAACTAAACATAATCCAAAATTGCTCACCTCTGCCAATGTTTGTCTACTCAATAACTAACTGCATGTTTGAACAGTATTAGATATGGGGCTCACAAGATATAACAGATGACTCCAATGCTCCACATGTCTGTGGCCAGACCCACAGGCTCATAGCCGATCACTTCTGGCGCCACAAACTCGGGGGTCCCATGCATCACCATCAGTGGGTTGTGTGGGTCTGGAGGAAACCGCCACAGCGACAGCAAACAAACATAGTGGGGAAATGAGTGGGGAAAAAAACATTTTTCCCTAAGCATCCAGACAGAAGCATTAGGCAGAAAAGGTGATGAAAGCCTCTACATTTGAATGTTCACGTTAAAAAGCAGGAGAGATGACCGCAGCTTTGCAGCAGAGTGCGAGAGCCTGAGTTTTGTTACTCTGAGGAGGCTCTGAAGGTGTGATTCACACATGGCCACATCAGTACAGCATGTGACGGTAAATGCACAGCACTGTGTACACTATAACAGAATGTGTTGCTTGTCTCAGGAGGGTGTCTGCACATGACTGCCATGAGATCTATGCTGGTGCTGTTGTGGTTAAATGTGTTTTAGTGCGGAATCGCTCATGCCTTCAAAGAAGCCAGTGCTACCATGTGTCTTTTGTGTCTTTAGCCTTCAGATATGACAGGGGCCAACCCATTCCTGTTTATGCAAACAAAGCTTGCAGATATTATCTGTGCTTCTGCCATACTATCCAGTCAGAATGAATGAGCAAGATGAGCACCATGACCAGACAATGAGACATGTAAAAATGACAGAAGTTTGAATACAATTCAAAGCAACAGCATGCATATTTCATTATCTTGCCATTGTCATCACCACCCTCACAGTTAAATGAGGGTACAATGTAGCACAATATTTTTCCATACAGAACTTGAAGCCCCACTGTGCTTGAAACTATTCTCTTCTGTTAAAGGTCTGTTGTGTGAATTCTCATATTGTCACACAGATAAAAGTCCATGTGCATCTGAACACAGGAGGAAAATTTGTAAATAAAGTCTCATGACTTGAGGAGGAACTTTTAGATTTTATAGGACGTACAGCCTTACCCAGTTTGCTGGCGAGCCCAAAGTCAATGATCTTTATGAGTGTGCCAGTGGTGTTTACGCATACGATGTTCTCAGGTTTGAGGTCCAGGTGAACAATGTTCTTCTGATGGACGTACTGAATCCCCTCCAGGATCTGCTGCATGTAGCGCACACTGGTGGGCTCCGTGTACTCAAAGTTGTCGTCCATGATGCGCCCAAACAACTCTCCACCAGCAATACTGCAGACATGAATATTAAAACCATGCTGAGTCTCTCTGGATTCTTGCCACTCGTATAAACAGTGATGTACCTGAACAACTTCAAACCAAAGACAGCGTTGTTCATTACAAAACACACTACTAGAAAACTAGCTTTCAGAGCTTCCAGAGAGACAGCAAAAGGCTCCATAAGTTAAACCCGGGCAGCCGTGGCCCACTGGTTAGCACTCTGGACTTGTAACCGGAGGGTTGCCGGTTCGAGCCCCGACCAGTGGGCCACGGCTGAAGTGTCCTTGAGCAAGGCACCTAACCCCTCACTGCTCCCCGAGCGCCGCTGTTGTTGCAGGCAGCTCACTGCGCCGGGATTAGTGTGTGCTTCACCTCACTGTGTGCTGTGTTTCACTAATTCACGGAGTGGGTTAAATGCAGAGACCAAATTTCCCTCACGGGATCAAAAGAGTATATATACTTATACTTATAACCCCTCCTATCCAAAACAAATAAATAAGTAGTATGTGGGGATAAAGGAACACATGTGCAACTCACTATTCCATGATCATGACGATTTCAGAGCGGGTGTCATAAGCTCCCAGGCACTGCACGAGTTTCGGATGGTGCAGCTCGTTCATCAGTTCAATTTCCTTCCGGGCCGCTGTTTTCTCTCTGGACCCACGTCCCCGGTAGAACTTCCCAGCACTTACCCGGCCATTCTCTTTGTGCACAAGCCGGTACACCTGCCCAAACTTCCCTCTGAGGAACAATTGGTAGAAGATGTTCAAACACAGAGGTGGTTACGGCTGTGAGCAAACAGACTGACATGGGTAGAGACAAGCACTCACACTCCTAGTCGCTCATGAACGTTGTAGTGATCCTTCACAGTGTGCTTGGTGTCAATGACCACGTCCACATAAGACTCCTCGTGTGGACAATCTTTGGAGGTGAAAAAAACATTAACATAACATTTAATTAAATGATGGTTCACACACAACTTAACCTGATATAATAGGCTACTAATGAGCAGAATATGCTTTTACAGACAGGGCTATAAAATAAACACATTTGATGTATTGCCTTGTGTTTCCATCCTGATGCAGTCAGATTCCTCACTGGGGTCACTGACGCCCACAGAGTTGTAGGCCCTCACACGGAAGCGGTACTCCCCAGACGGGTCAAGGCCCGAACGCACCCGGTAGCAAGTGTTCTGGCACCGGCTTGTCAGCTCGGTCCAGTCCCCTGGCTCCCCAGGGCCTACCTGCCTCAGCTCAACCACGTAGCCGGTCACAGCCGAGCCGCCGTCGTAGCACGTGCCTGACCAGGATAGCACCAGAGACCTGGAGGTCAGCTGGGAGACGTAGGGGCAGGAGGCTGGTGGATGGGGTCGGTCTGGACAGACACAAATTAGGAGGAACGAAGAGAAACCGAAAGAGAGAAGGAGCACAGATCACTGACCGAGGACATTGTGAACAGGCAACATAACTCCAGGCCAGATAGGAGAATTTTGAAGTAAACAATTTACATATCCACTAGCTGCAAGTGTAGCCATTAGATTGCTTGAAAGATCTCTACTGGCCCCATGTCTCAAATTCCCACACCCCTTTGTCGCCTTCAACTTTACAAACAAAGGCCATTACCAAGCAGTGTCCAATTAAGGCCTCACCTACGACACTCAGCTGGATGGTGTGCTGTGTGGACCCTCTCCGGTTTCTCACGAAGAGTGTGTAACTTCCTGCATCCTCAGGCCTGACGTCCGATATCTGCAGACTGCTGCTCTGCTGTTCACTTTTCACACTGGAGCGATCCTCACTCACCACAGCCTGTCAAACACCAAATTACACTCCACATTGGATCATGTCATAACCGTTTCCATTATTCTAACTGCAGTAAATCATTATGTGCAGGGCGTTGCAATCATCACTCTTTCTGGGGGCATTTATTGGGTAACAGAACACATGTGCAGTATATTGGTGGTGAGTGAGTGCCTCCAGACCTGCTCTCTGTTGTGGATCCAGCAGGAGGCTACAGGCTCCGGGGAGTTGTAGGAGCAGGAGAGCCGAGCCGTCTCTCCCACTCGCACCTTCACGTGCTCCGGTGTGTCCTCGAACTTCACTGCTGGGTCTGAGCGGGAGAAAGACTGCATTTCATTGCTCCACTTCTAATCCAGCCACTTCAGAAATGTTCTTTAATGTTCTAAGATATTTTATTACGGTACTCTGCCCAGCTGCTCTTATCTGGCATATGAAAAGACTATTCATTTTCCTTAAATTGGAAGGGGAATCTCTTCCTTCAAAAGTGGTACCCACCACTATAGGTACATCACACCAACATCAGAAATACACATCAAAAGCACAGATTACCTGTCAGGCAATGGCTTTAACCATAGTATTTATCAATGCACTCTTTTTGAAGTTTCACAGGAATCACACACAGCAGTTCTCCATTTCTCACCTGTGCTGACACTGGCTCTTTTCTTGGGACTAACGACTGAAAGGAGACACAGGGTGAATGGAACAAAAGAATCAGCTGGGTCAATCACACTTAAGAGAAGCAGGGTGGTCATGAGATGAGGTCATATGACAATTAATCTGGTGGGAGGGCAGCATAATGTTCATTGGTGGACAAAAAATGGGTGGACAGTTTATTTCAGGAAATGGAACTTACTGGCATCTACTAATATTAATGATATACAAATTAACTGAGTTCAACTGATTTGAATTTCCCCTTGGGGATCAATAAAGTATCTATCTATATATCTATCTACATTTTATTTTCTCAGGCATCAGAGCACCTGACTAAACATAAATGTCTTGATCATTCATGAGTGTAATAAAGGTAATTTATTCAAGATGCAAGATCTACATTTTGTTAGGGTGTTCTTCCCATGTTGCTATCAAGATGTGCAGTATGTGAAAATTAAGAACACGGTCATGAGGTAATACTTTAGCAACCCTAAACAAAGCAGAGAGTATACTGTGTATTCATGCAGAAGCTCACTGTCAGGCTTTACCTCTCTTCTTCTCTTCCCTTGTTGGACTCTTCTTTGAAGATGCTGCCAGCGGGCTGTTGAAAGAGTGTTTGACCTCTGGCTGCGGCTGTCTGTGGAGCTTGGTTTGATGTGTTTCAGCTGCACGCCCAGGTTTTGAATCTGGTTTGAAAGTGTTTACAATGCTGAGAGTAAATATACAAATGGATATATATACACAAAAAGGAATGTCAATACTCTGGTCAGCCAGGTTTGTTGGGGGAGGATGGAGTATAATGGAACAAGCAGTCAAAATATCCAAATGCTAGGGAATGGCATGTCTACAAATGGGACCCACTGTATGTTATTGCGAAGGACATGTCAGGAAGTCATTAGATAAGAATCCTGAGAAGGGGTTCCTTGGAACAACGGAAATAGTGAGAATTTCTCACTTGAAACACAACTGAATGCCTTTCTCATGCGTGATGTAGTTGCAATGATATTTGTAACACTCAGTTTGATGATTATTGAAATGAGTGTAGAGAACTAAAACATGGAACAGAATCAATACTTGTGTGAAATTCTTCTTTCTTTCTTCAAAATAATTGTTTGGAAAACTTAATGTGTAGCTATGACATGACAAAAAATCATAGTGAAATGACATACCTCTCAAAACATGCATTTACATAAAACCTAATCAGCACTACCCTACATGAGACACAACAATACTGCATCTGATGTGCAAAACTGCACATACTCTCCGCAGTACCTGCTTCCAAATGTAGACACATGTTGTCACAGACTTTTGAAACTCTGCAGCAGTAACAACCCTTTTAAGGAAAGGGAACTATGATGTGTAATGAGGTGCTGACCAAAATAGAACACAGGATGCTACATTTCGATTTACACATGCTATATACACAAAAATCAGAAGGCAGAAGAAAATAAATAACTTTCGATTGAGATTAGTTTGCTAATAGGCAATCAAAGCCTTATGCTGTCACACAAAGCAAGAGAAGATTGTGAGTGTATGGTTCTGTGAACTGTCTGTGAAGCTTTGAGAAAATTAGCAGAGTCATAGTGTACACAACCATGTACTGTACAAGTAACAACCAAACAAATTAATCGTGCCATGGACCCACATCTGGACCATGATGACCAGGACTCCTCTCTTCATCTCCTAACAATGTATCAGGGATGTGACAACCACCTATTTTGATTTAACTTAAGTGTGTACGCAGATCTGTCTGCATTGACTTCCTGTCATTGTTGTGTCTCAAATAAGCAGTTCTCTGGAATGCACACATGGGCACCTCTGTAAAGCATTGTGCAATTGAGTATGTGGGAGACTATTTAGCCCGGTCCTACACCCATTACAAGACTCCTGTTCTTACCTGTAGTGGATTTTGTCTGTTCGTAGTCCAGAAGAATTCTGCTTTTCTCGACTCCATTCTCTAACCTTTTGCCCACATGCACGGTGACCACCTGTGGTGCGCGTGAAGGCTTCAGGTCCATGCGGAAAGTGGACACATATGTTTTCTTCTGACCCCGGTTCTGTGAGGCCATCTTGGGGGACCCTCTTGCTCGAAACCACCACAAAAGAAAAAAGTGATAGAGGGCTTCTAAAATGTAGTTTCATCCTCCATGGTCCAGCAGTCTTTTGTTATCCAAGGAATTCCCAAAGAGTCCTCTTCTCTTCTCTGTTACTCCTGTTTATGTTCTTTCTCTTTGAGCTGTGAATTGCGTTCCTCATTGAGACATCCTGCTCTCTGTGCTGCCACAGGAAATAGCTTCAGTTTTATCAGCACTGATCAGCATGACCAGCCTCCCGGCTACATCACTGGGAGAGAGAGAGAGAGAGCACAACAGAAAGGGGGGGATCAAGAGACAGAGCAAAAACAACAAAGAATGGCAAGAAAGACGAGCTATACACAGACAAAACCCTCAGAGAGGCAGTGGGTGTGGCAACCTGTTGCTCACCTGGTACTGGCAGGTAATCAGCACCTCCCTCAATACACAGTGAGGTCAGTCAAGCTAACTGGGTTCAGTGAACTTGCAGGCTGCAGGCTACACAGATATTAAAGAGAGATTCTTGTATATGACGGATAATAGGAGATTTATTCCATTCAGCAGACAAAAACAAACACTTTTACTCTGGATGGCCTAGATGGTGTGCCTGGATGGTGTAGAGGGTGACCTAATTGTGTGTGTTAAGAATGTTGAAGAGCAAGTTGGAATATCCTTTTGTTAAAGTAAGTAGGCTGTGTGTTTGGATGTTTGTGACTGTGGCACCGCCCGCACACAACTGCACTGCTTGTCAAAACTACACATCAACAAGGACGTTAGAGCAGTTTTCCATACACCTAACAGCACTGTGTTTTATTTTATTTTATTGTTATTTTTTGAAGGGGGGTGGGGGGATTTGAAGAGCAAATGTGGGAATGTGTGTGTATACATTTGCCATAATCTGCCCAAAAACTGTTGTCTTGGTCCTTCTAAGGAAGTGGGGTATGGGGCCTCAGCAGAGGGATCCTCCCATTTAGTGTCTGGACTGTAAACCATGCTGCCAGCCAGAGGCTCAAACATACCATCCGTTCATGTCCTAATCCCATGGGACAGGGCTGTTTTGCAGAGGCCAGAAGAGGAGGCAGACTCCCGAATAACAGAAAACACTGCTGGATGTTAGTTTCAAACAGGAAAAATCAGACAAATTATAATATGAAATGTGCGGGGAAATCAGGCCCTCTTTAAATGCATCTTGAGGTGGTATGATGAGTCGACTTTGGGGCAGCCGTGGCCTACTGGTTAGCACTTCGGACCTGTAACCTGGAGGGTTGCCGGTTGGAATCCCGACCAGTAGGCATGGCTGAAGTGCCCTTGAGCAAGGCACCTAACCCCTCACTGCTCCCCGAGCGCCGCTGTTGATGCAGGCAGCTCACTGCGCCGGGATTAGTGTGCGCTTCACCTCACTGTGTGTACACTGTGTGCTGTGTGTGTTTCACTAATTCACGGATTGGGATAAATGCAGAGACCAAATTTCCCTCACGGGATCAAAAGAGTATATATACTTATACTTATACTTGTAAGACTATTTATAAAAACAGGAAAATCTAAACTCAAACAATAGTAAAGAAATGAGTCAATGTTTCAGTAAATATAGGTCAGGAAGGCATAAACAATATTGGACCTGACATGAGACATCAAAACTCTTCTGGTAATACATGGTATTAAATATGTCTATGTCATTTTCTTAAGCTTTATGGGTCTTGACTGTCAGCAGAGAGAAATATGAAATGTTTGTCCTGGGAATATTCAACTGTAGACTAGGCTAATATAAACATCACACTGTCCAATTACAGCACTTCATTTTGTTAGATCAGGCAGTTTGTCAGATGTAGTGCATTTGTCAAATGAGGCTACAAATTATCTAGGACCCAATGGGCTAAAAAACTATGAGAAAACTATGCTTGGACATAGTATCATGATGTGTCCAAGCTAATAATTTATAGTATATTATGTATGCACATGAACACACACACATGTACAGTTGTACACTGTAAAAGGAGACAAACTGAACTTTCAGACCCTTGAAACACATCCCCTCCCACCATTGGCATCTGGAATGCATGATACTTATCAAGAGGAAAGCACTCGAAAAAACCCAAACACTCAAAAACCCAAACAAACACACACACTTCTTATGAATTCCATGACCCAACTGGAATGGCAATTATTAGGCAGAGAGGAATGGGACTTCCTGTTCCCACAGATCTGCAACCGGACCCTTCTAGATGCTAGACGTCTCTGTTTCTAAAAAGGCTAGTAGAGACGGCATTATGAATTTCCCCTTGGGGATCAATAAAGTATCTATCTATCTATCTATCTATGATTTTGATCTGAAACGTTAGAGAATAGAGATTATAATGACTCCAGGTTTCTGTGTGTATATGGAGATGATAATGTTTCAGACCAAACCTGACCACACATCATAGTTTGAGCTTAGCTGCCACTTTCAGACCCCTCATCCTATCTGACACTACACACAGACCAGAGAGGACCCCTAAAATCCTACATGCAATCCTATGCATGTCCCATAGAGAAGATCCCTGAAATCCTACATGAGGCATACCCCTAATGAGCAGTGATTTCCAAAATATAGAAGCCTGAGAGAGCTAAACACAAAATGTAGCAGCCATGTCATTTTTATCTACCCAATGGTATTGTTTTTATTCTAGACATAATAATGAAGTCAGCATGTGCCAGAGAGGGGAGAGGGAGGGATGTTTGGCTTGGTCTCAAGAGAGATGAGATGTGACCGGTCATGCCGATTTGTGCGGCACAGAAGAGGCAGGGGTGGATGAGGCTGCGGCCGCCTCCACAATCTCCACCAGCTCGCAGATCTCCACCATGTTCCTCCGGCCGCTCCAGCTCCAGCTGTAGGTGCTGAAGCTCTCAGGGAAGTTGGCGCTATCGGACAGGGTGGGATAGAAGTTCTGTAGGGACCACCACGACTGTAACGTGTCCCACCTTTTACAAAGGGTCAGGCTGCGCAGGTACGAATCCACTCCCTCCTTAGCCTATAAAGGGGAAAAGGGAGAAAACAGAAAACAGGAAGGAAATGGTGCAAAAATGTACAGGGTAATGAAAGTGTTGCTAAGAAATGGATATTTATGAATGGAGAAATGACTGCATGAGATGTAAGACCCAAAAAAGATTACTATTCTGCAATTGATGACATTTGCTCTAGGATGCATTGCTTAGTTACATTGGGGAAATATTGTTCAGGTGTTTGTGCGTATTATGCATATACTTGGGTGTGTGCATGTGTCTGTATGTGCTGTGTAGATCACCTTGCGTCTAATCTGGTTAATGTCATCATAGGTCAGCGCCTCTCTGTTCTTCACCTTCAGGTGGACCTTAATTTTCACAGGTGTGACCATTTCATTAGTCTTCATCCCTTCTCGTTTGACTGTTAGCTGTCGGAGTGGCAAGGAGAATGTTAGCAAAAGAGCCATGTTCATGTTCCGCGACCACATGCATTCTGTATCACTGCTATACTGAACATACATTGCAACCAGAAAGTTTTCAGACCCTTTTAATTCTTCACATTTTCATGGACTTCATGGGATATTTCAGTCTTTTATTTTTTATAAATGCATAAACACTCCAAACACCTGCTTTTTTTGTGGATTATTGGAGTACTGGAGTTGAATTCATTTTAAGATAAGTCTGAAACGTAACAAAATGTGGGAAACTTAAAAGGGTTTGAAAACTTTCCGGTTGCACTGTGCTTCTTGCTACTTCAAAAAACATTACTTTTTACTAACTTTGATATATGGCATCTATGCACAAGACTACATGCATCTACATCTCTACTTAAGGTTACAGAAGTTTACTAATAGGTCAGTAGGTTTGTATACATAACTAACCTGTCTAATGCGATCCTCTATCTCCACAGTCTTCTTGCTTTTATTGGATTTTATATGCTGAATCTTTGGTGATGACATGTATCTGATGTGTGGCCTGTAGGTAGGATTCAGGTATGGTTTCCTGGAATAAGGGCTCCCCGTATCGTCACTGCCTTGGATGAAAGAGACAACTTTGTAAAATTTTATTGTAAAATGTAATGTTTTGAGGCTCAGACTTTATCTGCGGTCATGCAAATGCACTGAAAAGTGTAAAAATTCTTCATAGATCAGACATGCCCTTTGGACAAAAGTGTTTGCTTAATACAATAACCATAACCATAGATAACTTTGTTGTAACCATGTTGATGCTAACCATTAGGCTGGATGTACTTCAGCAGCTGTCTGGAATGCAGTCCCACCAGGTGGGCTCTTTTGGCATAATAGGTGATCACGTCACTGTGTTTCTCCTCATATACTCCATGCAGAAAATTCTGAAATTTTCTTTGATCAAACCTGTGCAATTGCCAAAAAACATAGTTCCTCTTGAAGCAGAATACCAACAGAGGTCATCATGTTTCATTAATTGAAGACACTAATTTTAATGAAGTGCAATGTCTTAAGTCTAACTTAAGCGGATTGTTATCCAATCGTTATCCAATTGTTATCCAACGTTTATTCTTATCTTGCACGTCTCTTCTTTTAAGCGACGTGACGAGGCGTGGCAATTAACAACCTAAGGAGGGGTCTGCCGCGCTGTCTAAAAATTACTATCATACACTACCTAAGAGGCATTACGCCACTGACCAAAAGAAACCTGGTCAGAGGTCTATAGCGAGTTGTTTATATATTATTTTAAGAGCGCATTATCAACAGTGATATGGGCGGGTGCACAACGCACCATGCTTCTCTCATCCATAAACGCACACCAGTGCACATCCATGCAAAACATTACAAATTACACGATTACAATGGGAAACATAATTCGAATAAAGATATTATGAAATACATCTCACAATGAGTAGTTATTCACCATCATTTGCAAATTGGTAATGACGGATAAAAGTGATTAGACGAGAGGAGAGAGGCAAATATGAAGACGCACTGTCACGAGATGTAAGCAACTCCTCTGCAGGATAAACATTTTTTATTCAGTCATTTGAACATTACTGGGGTAAGTGTTGCTTTTTTTCAGGCTATGTTTTTGATGATAACCTATTTTCAGTCAATAGTAAAAATAACTGTGTATAACTGTTTTGTCATTAACTGAGACCACGGTGAAGTTAGTTTTACTTTGCCAATGGGTTAAAATAATAGACAAGTGCAAATGCGTGTGCTAGATTTCAGTAAAGTTCCATATAGTCTCGCATGCAAGTAGATTCCTTAAAATGCGCCGCTGACTATCAAAATACCGATGCGCTGTTTGAAGTTGTGCTGCGCGCTGTTAAAGGGAATGACAAATATCATTCTCATGGGTTTAAATGATGTTACGGCCCAAACACACCCATGACTGATTAAGAAACCTAGGAACGGTTTGTTGCGCCATCCACCCGACGTTTGATAACGGAAACACTGCCAATGTGGACTGGACATCCTACTAAATTTAAATAGGCTTTTGACTAGTGACCATGTGTTTTAGACCACGAAGATAGGGCCCTGAATCTTTATAGATCTATTTATGATGGATTATGACAAAAACATTATGTTGTAACATTACAAGCTCACAGATACTATATGACCAGCTCAAAGTTCAAAATCCAACATTAAGGGATACATAACTATCAAAGCACCCCAAATCTCCCCAAACCAGTAGGACGTTTTCAACTGAAAAATGGGTAGTAGAGACTATCAGGTAGTACTCCAAAGAGCTGCACTGGGTGCGACGTGATAATGCTTACCTTATGAGCTCCCCATGTGAAATACTGGGAATGTTATCTGCATTCAGAATGCTGTTAAGGATTTTATAAAAGTGTATGTAAGGCTCAGCCTCAGGGTCACCTGGATAAACAGAGAGGGAAGGGGGGGGGGGGGGGTTATATCTCCACACTACAGCTGACAACCAGAGTAAAGTTAATAGGAACAGGCTTCAGGGTTTCATAGCAACCAACTAACCTTTCAGACACCGTGAGAATATTTGCTTATCCGTGACGACTGAAAGAAACTTCTGGAAAGCCTCATCATCTGAAAACAGACAAATTCAATTCAAACAGTCTCACAGACAATGTAAAAACTAAATATCAACCTATAACAGTGTTTCTCAAACTTTTTCAGACCAAGGACCACTTAACCAATAAATGGACCTAACTAAAAAAAATTGTTTTTCTTTTTTAAAAATCAGTAGACCTACTCCAACAGTATATTACACAATAGGCCTACTCACTGAACCACTTTGCTTATTGTCTTTGCACCTTGCTTGTTATGCCAGAGGATTCACAAGATTTAAACTGGCGTAGCTTATTGCAGAAGTGTTTGGAATTACATACAAGTTGGTTCAATATTGCAAACATTATTTTACCACGTCTGCTCGCGGACCACTTGGGAAAGCTTGCGGACCACCAGTGGTCCCCGGACCACGCTTTGATGAGAAATACTGCCCTATAACAAGCTAAGACTAAAATTAGTTGTTATTCTACAAACCCCTCAAGGCTATTTGTGTCTCTCTCTCCTTTACACATATATTGAAATACAGTAAATGTGTATACAGTATATTATATAATTTCCGGGAGGTGTTCTGTGACAATAAGCACAGACCCAGTTGACATGTTAAACTAAAGTGTAGAGGTGTGCGCACATCTATAACGATTCTACAGGTACTGGATACTAGAAACACAGAGTAAAACAAAAGAAAAGATATCCGCACACTGTCTCTAAAGCTCCCAGTTTAGTGGTTGGTTATACACAACGTTTCGACCACTCAGGTCTTCGTCAGGTGTGAATGTTATACATGTCCCTATGACCGTGGCACTGGGAGCCCTGTGGAGAGCCTCTGTCTGTCTGTGTGTTGTGTTGAAAGTAGTAAAGCACAGGAGGCCGACGTATGGACTAAAACTCATTTATATAGCATTCAAAGCATGGTAGCAAGTACAACTCTACATCCGAACTCATACTCTCCACCGGCTATCAACCCCCAGTACTGTATGTAACATTACACTGACACCTTGTGGTGTGGTGCAGACACAACACTTTGCTCACCTTCATCACTCCAGGCTGTGTCGTTCTGCTCTGATCTGGTCTGCACAGGGGACTGCTCATCTGTAGATGATCTCCTCATTTGCCTGTAAGCAGCCTTAAATTCTGCAGGAGACAAAACAGGGGATTATACGGAGGTTGATGGTACTGCAGAACAAAATATAATTGTTTTGGCTGTGCTTTGACTACAAAATGATGGCAAAAAATAATATGGACATAATCATAATAAAACACTAATGCAATAAACATCATACATCCTAGATAAGATGGACCATTGTTGTATCTGTTGAAAATGATTTGGTAGCTTTTGAATTCAGCTCATTCAGTCATGCTAGGCTACTGTGGCAGCCTATGATGCACTGTAGGTCTATTCTATGCCATGTCTTTTGGCTTTGTTCCCTCACCCTCCAAATGCTCTTCGGAGAGTGGTTGCTCTGTTGACAAGCAGGACAACTCGCCCATGGTCCCAGCGCCACTGAAATGAATCAACAAACAAAAGAGACCTAAGAGAAATTCTGCAAAGCTGCGGAGTTCACACAACATTTAAAGCAGTCATATGCACAGACTTGGGTACTTAACCCACTAGGTTGCCGCAATCCTTGAATAACATGAAAAACTGAAACTCAAGTGGCTACAAGAATGTTTCCCACTAACGGTAAAGCCGAAATCTCCTCCATGCTTTCTGTCCCAAGTAGGCCCAGAAAACTGCTGTCCTTCAGGAGGAGGCTCTTCTCTCCAGCTTTTGTGTCACTTGTCACAGTTGTGGAATCAGGTTTCCAAAAAGAGAGTCTTTTTTTCTTCTTTTTGGTTGTTTCACCAGTAACAGGGCTAGACTCCTTTGTCGTGAGGCTCTGCTGTGGGAGACATTCAGATTCAGTAAAGTTTAGTCTTAGTCTCAGTAAACCCATAATTAGCAGCAAAAAGGACATAGACAACATATCAAATATTGAAAATGAAAATTCCATGGAAAATATGTTCATCTTGAATTTGATGTCAGCTACATGTTTTTACAAAAAGTTAGGACAGGGAGTGTTTACCACTGTGCTGCTTCACCTCTTCATTTAACAATTTTCGGATTGCAGTTGTTCAACATTATGAGGTATACTTTCATTCCATGGTGCACCTAATTTGACAGGTCTGGACTGCAGACAGGCCATTTTAGCACCTGGACTCTTTCTCTATGGAGAAATGCTGCTAAATATGTACAGAATTAATTTTGGCATTGTTTCCCTGAAATATTCAAGGTCTTCCCTGAAAAAAAAACATTGATTTCCAAAAAGATTTGCAATATTTAATTGGTCTAACCACAGGACCTTTATCCACATTACCTCAGCATTTTAAACAAGCTCAGGCCCAGATGGTGGTATTTCTGTATCATGCCTAAATTGAATTTTGGCTGTTGTATGGTAAAGTTTAAACTAGCATTTCTGAATCGAGTATCAAACTGTGCTCATAGACAATGGTTGTCAGAGGTATTCCTGAGCTCATACATCTGAGGTCCAAAAGACCATGGCCATTCAATACTGTTTTCAACTCTATCCCTAGTTTGCAAAGATTTCTCTGAAGTCTCTGATGTTATTTCAATGATATTACATACTGTAGACGATGAACTCCCCAAATACTTCACAATTTCATGTTAAGAAGCATTACAATTACATTGTTTCATCATTTGTCCACACAGTTACCCTAGTTACCTTAGTTGTCCAGTTACCCTAATCAGTTGTGAAACATTTCTCCTTTTGTTTTCTTTATCCTTACACAACTTTTCCAGCATTTTGTTACCCCCGTCCCAACTTTTTTTGAAACTCAAAATGAACATGTATTTTCCATGAAATAGTCAAATTTCTCATTTTCATCATTTGATGTTTTCTATGTCCTTTTTGCAGCTAAATATGAGTTTACGAGATTTGCAGACTATTACATTCTGTTTTATTCATACAATGTCCTAACTCTGATTTGGGGTTGTACAAAAGAGAGTGACTATAAGATGTAACTCATTTGTTGATTCAATATGGTACAAGGTCGTAATAATACTTTGGGGACAACTATGCTCAAAATGCCCCCAACAGCCCAACACGTAAAGTTGTGATTCATTATTGTTTCCATCAATTGTTGATGGGACATTTAAAGTTGTAACACCATTATACCAATACCACAAATTTATAGTTTATGCAAACATGTGCAAAATTAACGGATTCTTTGTCAGTTCAACACGTATTTCATAAACAAATTATGCCGCTTTTTTCGATTGCTAAGATGCACTTAATGAAACTGGAATCCGCTTGATCATGAGCTTCACTTTCTTAGCACAGCAGAGGTCATCATGCGCGCCTGCAGGTGTACGTCCATACGCACTGTGCGTACCATCAGGCTACTCAACAAGAGAAAATGTCCTGTGTGTGTGTGTGTTTTGGCCCACCATACCTTCCCAACTATGGACAGTATCCCATTAGCTGCATGCCATCAGGCTACAATTTACAATGTTCTATTGAAGTTAGTGAACACGTTATCAAAATTAACGCGCACACATCTTGTTTGAGCAGGAGAGAGAGAATACGCACGCAGGCACGCAACTAGGCTACTTGTTTTCTTTTACTCGGCTATCTATATTATCAGCACACAATGTTGAGCTAATTCACTAACTCAATACTCATCATGGATATCACAAGTTTAAACAACGAAAACAGAATGAATGGATGCAGCAAACCTAAGAGTTATTCCAGATGGGCAAGAACAAGGTGGGCAATTGCTTGTCAGAACGTTAGACTGCATTAGACAGCTGTTTAAAGCCAGACGTCACGGTAAGCTAGAACAAAACTAAAGGTAACTTTAGCCTGTATAGGGCTGTATCAAGTTGTCCAAATGAATAGGTCATTGAAGACGTTGTTGTTGTATTATTGCATGTGAATGATGCTATGCTATGTAAACCGGGAAACGGACAAATATTGTCCACGCGTGAATTTTTTTTGCGGGGGGGGGGGGGGGGGGGGATGGGTGTGTGTACCATAGCATTAATTCCTGCAGGCGCCCCTGGAGGTCATCACTTATTAACACTTTTTAATTGGTTTAACACATTTTCCACATCCTTTTTCAAAACATTTAACACAGTTCTTATAAAGACTCCAAGCTCTATTGGATTAACTGTGTTGAACAAATGGAAAGTATATATTCACAGCTAATCGATATTGTTTGCAAAATTATGAACTGTGTAATATCACAGTGTGAAACTCCTTTGCACAATTCTTCAATCAGCAACTATCCATTATACTTAACAGATACCATCTCTGTTCTGTGTTGCTATTTGTAAGCATGAATAACGCAGACAAAGTGCTGTTTCGCCTTTTTGGTGAAGAAGACAGTACAAATACTGACAAGTCCAGTTTACTGTAGTTCTATTTCAATGAAAAATGACAAGTTGTAGTTCAATGAAATTTGTCTTGTCCAGGTACTTAGGTTTTACATGCCAATGACAGTTACATGTTGGGATGAATGAATTTTTATTCAGTACATGTGGTCTTTCGCAGTTTATCTAAAACCAGACAAATGGGAAAGAAATGCCACAGACATAGCAGAAATTAAGTCTGAAACTCCTGATATTTTTAACTATGTTTTGCATTGTGTTGTCCATTGTGTAATGATTGATTGAAAGCACACAGTGATTTTACTACAAGTTGTGATTTTTGAAGGTAAAATTTGCTTTTGCTGCATCCTTTACATTTTTTGTGACATTTCTTTTGGCAAGCAAAATGTGTCATTTTGGCCAAAGGGCTCCTGTTTAGACCTGTGTGTTATTATTGAAAATGCGATATCACACAAGCATTGAAGTGATCAAGTGTGGGAAAGTTGTGTGAAACAAAACTGTGGTAAAAATAGGTTTTGTTCTTCCTAGAAACTCTGAGGCATGGATGGAATGAAATTCTAACTAAACATACTTTTATGGCCTTGGGTGGCCCTGTTGGCACTGGCATTTCTGAGGAAAAACCCACACAAAATCTGATAGGTGGGTTTATTAATGGATAACCTACAGTGACATCCATGCCCCATGTCAGTAAATGTTTTCATGCAGGCAGTGTGTGGTATATGGATGGGATTATGCCTACATGTCTTTAAGGTTAACAAACATGTTTCTATATCTGTCAGTAATACAAATACAAAATACAGAATACAAAACCAACATTTTTGGTGGCAGGAATAAAAGGTGGAAAGGAGCAAGGAGGAAATGAGAACATATCCATTTAAAAAGTGTCATAGCTTAGTCTAGGGTGCTGTAGCTTAGTCTAGGGTGCAGTTGTTTTGGTTTCAGTATTGTTTATACATGATCACATTGAACCATGGTGATCTGGCCACACATACTGTAGGCTAAAAGGGCAACATTAGAAGAAAGCAGAGTAAATGCAAATAAACAAAATGTGCTAAACTTTGGCCTCAATATAGCTGGGCTTATTTTCCTATAACAATGCAAAGGTTTTTGTTGATAGTAATTGAACCATCCCTAATCAATGTTATTATAAACGGGGAAGAACAGGCCAATTAGACACTATATTTTAAAAGAAAACACATAATAAACATGTCACATCTGTTCATGAATTTGTATATGGGACATTTGGCTCAATGTTGACTCTATGACTACTGCCTTTAGCCTATATGGTAGGCTACGTGCAATATGGCTACAGTCTGCAAAGTAAACCGGAGAGTTTTATAGGCCTGTTTAACTACCGTTAAGATTTGTAGCGTATTCTCATGAATTGTATTTTGTAGGCTACTTTTTGTATGTTACAGACCTACCTGGATACATTGGCCTACCTCTGTTATTTTGGATGACATGGGCGCTTAGATTTGGCTTGCTTTTTTAGGCGATGTCATATGAGCGCCAGGCGTCGAGGGCAGTTGAACTGGTCCGATGATGGATGAGGACACGGTGACAGAAAGAAATCCAGGCAAGTAGCCTACCAACAGAGCTACCAGCTTCGACTCGCTGAGTGTTTTATTTGTCACAATGGAGCACAGACGACATAAACAAGACGTGACGTCAAACACTGAGAAATCGGCCTAGGCTAACAAAAATGGTCTAAAATTATGTAGGCCTATTATAGTCTACGGCACACGCTTTTGTCCGATGTTATGGCATCAGTAAACATTAGGCTTGCCCTACATTAACATAACAATTACAATTCAAAATCGAAATTATCAAGTTTGAAGCTTAAGTTTATTGACACATACTTCATGTCAAATTACAAGCAATATTTTTTTTATTCAACTTGTAGGCTTTAATTCTCAGAAATCCATTGAGGGCAGCCCTCATTTTCAATAACGCCGAGATTACAATCACAAAAGTAAGCCTAGCTATTAGGCCTATATATAAAGTATAGTTCTGTCAGAACCATTTTAGTCAAGAAACACAATAGAAGGTTCTGAATGAAATTTCTTTATTGTAAATTATGAATTACATTTGGCGGTATAGCTCTGTTCGGAGGAACCCCCCTATTTCCATGAGCACCATGGAAAAGCATTAAGTCAGGGGGCAGCAGCAGTTTAGGGAATTCTCACCCCAGCAGGACAGGGAGAGATAAATATTCCCCCCATGAACAGAGCCAAGCGACGTGACAAGAGAACATGCCACATCATACACGACAAGGTGGAGCAGGGGAGGCGGTGGGTAGCAAACAGGGGGTCAGGATTTGAAGGGTTAGCTTCAGCCACTTAGCATGGCATTTGGCCGCCGACATTTTTGAAAACATGGCGTTACATGGTTGCAACTTCCGGCACCAGTTTTTACATGCTGATTGGTAGATGACAGCTCATGCACGAGTTTAGTGTTGGGCACGAGCGTCCTCGCGCGTCCATGTTGGTTTGCATTTCTGGAAGACGACAAATAAAACAACTAACTACTTGGATTAAGCTACTGATACTTGACTTAATGCCTACATGGTTTAGGCTGTATTACCGGACTTTGTGTAAATAAAAGAAAAATGTTAATGTTGTCATATTAGGCTATATTTGCCGTATATGCGGGGTGCCAAGTAATTACCTTAAAGTATAACTGACTATGACCATACACTTTGTCAGATGCATAGCAATGACCTATATCCAATTATTAGCCTACTCATTGCGTTGTGTATGAAGACTATTTTAAAACGCACAGGCTGTAGTTCTGTAGAACGCAACGTCTGGATCATATAACCTGTCTCGCCAAGTGATTTAAAACGAAACAAATGTCAATGACTTATTTCGTTTGCTTTCTTGCAACATTGACATGATTAGGCTATGCATTTGATTTAAATGTTCAGGCTGCCAGTCGAGGCAAAAGCCAAATGTCCAACAACAGCTGCAGACTCTATGCCTGCTCGAACCACAATACCCGAGGGAATTGAAGTTTAACTTGCGTTGGCTTCATTTCGTCTGCCTGCAAATGTAGCCTAAGCTTAACAAGCTGCAAATTCACACTGGGTGCAGCAAAAATCGCAGCTATCCACACGTTTCATACATACCATGTCTACTTAATTAATAGTCATTTTCATTGGATAGCCTATTGCGTAATAGTCCTACAACCTGTCCAAAATATAGTATTTAGGGATCATTATTTGTGAAGCCTAAAGTGACACAATATTGATTCGCATCGTTTATTATCACATTAAATAACCTAGGACTTCAGAGACAGGGCAAACTTTACCACCATTCCCAAAATGTTATCCCAACCAATGAAATGAATTTGCGCTTATAACGAGGTGAAGCGCGTTCCCGAACAACTTCTTTTCCTCTGAGGGAATGTCCAATCTTCATCAACGACATACCGTTGTACCTTACGTTGTCTCCGTCTGTAACGTGGAATCTAATAGGCTAATTCTAGCTGGTGCCGGAAACGAACACCCATGAAACGCCATTTTCGTAAAGATGGCTGCGGTCAATTTCATGCTTTTTTGGCTGAAGTAGCTAGCCTAGCATGGGCCATTGAAATGAATGGGGGCGGGACTCCATCATGGAGGTATTATATATAACTGGAGAGAGTGAATAAGTCCCGCCCTCCATACAAATGAATGGTGGAGGCTAGGCTAGTAAATCCGGCCAATTCATAGTCAACGCCATCTTGAACACTGGGGTTCTGATCCAGCGCCAGTCGACTCTGACCATGCGCCAGTTACAAAGCTGGAAATGACGCATGGACCAACGTCGATTTTTATTGGATATTCTGTAAAAAGAGTGTCATCCTCCAGTAAGAGGGTGGCGATAATGCACATAAAGTCCTTGCCTCATAACAAGAAGAAGAAAAAGTTGCTCGGGAACGCGCATGGAGTCTGAGTGGAGTCGCCCTGAAGCGCAACTTAATTTCATTGGATAACACAGCGGCTCTAACTAGGAGCGGTCTGCTTGCTGTCCTGCTGCAAATATGCATTCGAACTTGACGTGAAATATCCGTAGTCGAACTATAAATAAACTATTCGGTTTTTAGTGCCAAGTGTAGCGCATTTTTACAGTCTATGATTAGTTTGTTTTTTATTTTATTGTTTGCCATCTCATAGCGGGTGCTCTAAACGTATTCTAGCGTTGGCCCATGACCAAATCAAGCCAATAATAGCCAGTAGCCACAATAATGACTGGAGCCAGAGCCCTCAATAGCCACCCTGTTTTGAAAATAATATTGAAGATAGTATTGAAGATAACGCACAAAACGGTCAGCCTGAGCGGACAATTACGTCCCCAACTCATCTAAAATGTGGAGTCTTTACTTTGAGTTGTACACCGCAGATGGTAAAGTAACGGTTAAAGAGAATGCTGTCTGCGGACTCAGCAAAAAACAGTTTACTTACGCATCCACGACGTCCAATCTTCGCGCTCACCTGTGGAGTTACCATCCAAATGAAGCAGCGGTGTCAGAGGCACAGTAGACGGCCAGAGCATCGCCAGGCGTCCAACATCGTATGATTGCATTTCCGTAAATCCTAAATTATGTCCAGGGTCTGCTATTTACTTAGGCTGCAAAGCACAGGTATTTATTTGAGGTATGCTTATTCGAGGCAGACCTTTATTTATTTACATTGTACGTTATTGTGAGACATGCGTTTTGTTTGGAGCGGCATACCAGGCTATCAAACGCAGACGATTTTCGGCTTTGGTATGGGATTTAATTTACTTTTTGACTTTTATTATATAGTTAAATGTTGAGGCTGATGGGCATTTAAATATAGAGGGTATTTGATGATCACTGTAAAGTTTCGTGTAGTTGAAAAAGTGTTGGAATTTCCAGCTGTTTATTGCGAGACAAGGCCATTTTCATTCATTGAACGTGCGCTGTGCTCTAATGGAATCCTTATTGCATAGAGAAGTAGCCTAAATTGAGTTTTTTTTTTTAATTATGCATGGTTTACTTTTTATTAAATTCGTAGGCTGGAATGCCTCGCGGCAATAATTGTGTTTAAATGTAGTAGCTAGTGCTTCAGCCTCTGGCAAGCTCCAAAGGGGGCGGCTATAGGTTGAGAGGTCTTTATGCCGCTGTTGTGTAATTTATTGTCTTTAATCATGTTTAGGCTACGTTTGTTCGGGACAAACAACAACGAAACAAGATCAATACAATTTTCTTTATTTGTTTATTTGTCATATGATGGATAAACAACCATAATATGCACGTCTTCTCATAGGATCCTCAAGAAATACGCACAGAATAACGTTTGGCTGTAGCCGCCGGATAGGTACCCGCCCACCAACATGTACGCGCATGAGAGCTCGTGCCCAACACGGATTTTCGTGCATGGAGCTGGTTCCAAATGCTCCATGCAGCGCCATATTTGAAAATGGCGTATGCTAACATGCCGAAGCTAATCTGCACGCTCTTGACCCCCTGACCTCCATGGTAGCAAAAACCGAGCTGTATATGGTTGAGAGGAAGTGGGTAGAATTTAAAAGGCGTGCCGAAGCTGAGTGGCCAATCGCTAGGGAAGAAAGATTATCGGCTGAGGGGATGCACCTGGATCAATTAGGAATGAATGAGATGAAGGGGGGGCGGCAAGCTTCTTGACTACCATGGCCTGGCCAGAACTGACGTTAACACTTTAATTTTAGTAAGGTAAATTGTTAAACCCACGGATAGTAGCCTTGGAGTGCTCTCAGAAACAATAGATATCTTCATAGCCTATAGTCAAATGTAGGCTATGCCTAAAGGTTTAGGTCATATATTATAGACTGGTCTCAATTCATTATCTTTCAGCTCATCTCTTTAAAATAATTTAGATGCAGACGAGTCATTTATTGGCTGTATCACAGTGCCACCTGCGGGTTAAGCAGGTGGCAAGCAAGAATAAATTGTCACACACACACAAATAATGTCTTATTTGACTTAATTACCTTAATTGCAGTTGAATTTATTAGTGCCTGCACATTTATTTATCGGTGTTCAACCTCCAACAGAAATATCTTAAGAAGGTATTTTATTCCGTTTCTGGCACACTCCCTCTATCCGCTCAGAGGATTTTGTCTTTTTATCTACTTTTTGTGTGTAGTTTACTATTTTTTGTAACTCAGTCCCTGGGCCCTTGAACCTTACAGAAGGGTGTGGTTACGGGGTAGTGGGTGGCAGAGGTGGCAGCAATAGTGCCCCCATTCACACAGTTACCCACAAGAGGGCACTATTCTGCATTATTTGTGATTTGTCTGATTGAGTGGAGAACACCTGAGGGCAAAAGACGTGGTAGGACTGGTAGGGATATTATTTACTTTCCAGGGGCACTCCATATGAAAATAGTTGCCATTCATTTCAATTGTATTGGGTTGTAGGCAGATACAGCATAATTTAAATCAAGAAATAGATTTGTCTTTTTTTTTCCCTCTCTTAAGATCTGGGCGCTATATTGGTGCGGTGTATGTACCCAATTTTAACATGAAGAGATACTCCCACAGGACATATCAATGAACACTTTCCCTAATGCTGACACGGATGCAAGAAATATATTTCACAGCAGCACTGGGGCCTTTTATTGTATTTATTCTACTTTTTATTTATTTGATAATTATTTACTGAGCATTTTATTTTATTTATACATTTAAAAGAAGGTGTCCATCACTGCTGATATAGCCTATTCCAGAATTATGTATTCAAGAATGCACATTGATTTGGACATGGAGATTTGGGTAAAAATGTGAAAAAAAATGTATTATAATTATTACCATTATTATACTGCATTTTTACAGCTGCTCGTTAACTTTTGAAAATTTGTAAATTACAAGCTCTGTCGCTACCACTGCGTCTGCAGCCATTAATGATAGTAATACCAATAAGGATAATTGAAACAGAATTGAAACCTAGGAAGACAGTTAATTTTGCTCTGGCAATAATGCCTTTTTAATCCGCCAACACATAGAAGGATTAGACACGGCTCACTAGAGAGCCCCATTTCATTAACGGGGAGGCCGTTCACCCTGTCACTTTTGGAAATTAAAGGGGACACCTGATGGTCTGCCTGACCACAATCGGTGACCCACCTGTTTCAGAGCAAGAGTAAACAGCTATCACTTAATAATTCACCTCAGACAGGGGCGGAGCCAGACATTGTAAACATTCGGGGCTTAGCCCATTTACATTTTTTTTTAAATAACCCCTTAAATAGCCTAATGACTTTTAGTGAATTTTGTGTAAACTAATGGACACATTGAGATTTAAAATGTGAAACTAACATTCAACAGATTCAAGGTATCTGACTGGTTTTGGGTCTTTCAAGAGGCAATATCTGTTCATATCTGTTTAGCATGTACTTAGTTAATTAAGCGTTTCTTATGGTTTGTATATTATAGTATTTGTTTATTTTCATTAGGCTATTGTTTGATATGACATTATTGTTTATTATTGCTATTCTCCTTCTTCCTCTTCCCTGATCTCATCTGTGTGACAAATATATAGAATATCTTATACTATAATATACATAATATCATGATATAATTACAGTATGGCCAGTCATCATGATACAAGGGTATTTTAGAAGGAATGCATTATCATCTTGACATAGGCGTTTCTAAATTATATTAATTTTGTAATTTAGCAAGATTATAGGTTTCATCAGGTCTTTACACAGGTGAATAAAATTTACACAGGTGAATAAAATCAAGCACCTAGATTATGAATGCAGACTGCATGGTGCTTGATTAACACACTTATGGAAAGGGCCCTTTCCTCTCAATATATCATTGTAATGTTTTTTTTTTAGTTTAGTTAGTTAGGCAGCCAAAACAACATAACATGACTTTTATATTTATGTGGACTCTTGGATTATAAAATCTGTGGTGGTGGATAGGATATCAACAAGGTTTTAAGGTAGGCTAACAGTTAACATTCTTTTGTGCAACATATGACACTGAAAAGTTGACATGGGCAGATAACTGTTAATGGGTTTTTCTGACATTTCAAAACAGTGTAGCCTAATTTATTACAAGACGAGGATCACTTTGTTTTGGGAGCTGGAATTTCTTATTCTGCAGTAGGCTTAGCTAGCCTATGAGAGTACTGAATTTGCCTTTTCCGCCGACGAACGAGGACATTTAACGTTAACGTTAAGCATTTAGGGAGCTAGCCAAGTAGCCTAACGTTAGCCTGCCTAACTGACTGAAAGCTCTTAACGTGAAATCACCAACCTGAAACAACACCATCCGTCAGTTCACTGGGCGATGCTGTTGCTTGAACGGAGCTGGGTGGTCTTTTGAAAAACTTTCTAATATCCATATCGTTTCAACAACATGTACACAAAGTGTTTTATCACAGACTGTAAAAGTGACAGACTTCTGACAGAGGCTTTTTGGAACACCGAAGCCATGACATAGCGTTGTCAAGGCAGCATTTTCGCTGGATCTAAACAAATCAATCTAACCATTGAAATCACCATAGCGGATAGCCCAGAGACCTGGCATAGATCGTGTAGCAAGTCAAATTATTTTTCAATATTGGGCTTTGAAAATAAGGGATATATTTCCTCAGTAATAGAGCATTTTGTGACATTTATAGAGAAACCGAGGGGAAGTTATATTGGAAATAAGAGTTGACGGGAATTTAAAACACTAAAAAAAGATTCGGGGCTTTTGAAAAAAGATTCGGGGCTTAAGCCCCCTAAGCCACCCCCTAGCTCCGCCACTGACCTCAGACAATCTCACCTTGTCCCCTTCACTCACATCCCCTTATTTTGCTCGTCAGAGTAACCACAGCAACCAAAGCAACACTAGTAACTGTGGTTCTGTGGCAAATACGTCTTTTCTGTAATTCCCAAATACGACTATTCACAAAGTTTGCTAATCAGAACAAGAAAGTTTATATGGGAGAGGGGGGGAGGGAGAGAGAGAGAGAGCAAGAGAGAGAAGTAAAGAGGCTATCTATCATAGAACTCCTGTGTGAGTGTTGGGTGTTGATAAATTAGAGCAGGAAGCACTAAAGAGCAGTGACGCAAATATGATTTAATCCAGATTATTCTATGCCCTCAATCCCTTAAAAATGATTTCTTAAAAAAGAGCTATAACAGACGTTGCTTGTGTTCATAATGCAAGTAAAATAAGTACATGCATAAATGTGTAGAATCACAGGCATGAAATGGATTGAAGGCTATCATGTAGTTGTATTATATTGAGCTAAACATATAACTACACAATTTCTCTCTGTGGTTTAGCATGTGTATGTTTCACTTTCAATCTGTCCCATATAGTCAAACCCTCAGATGAGGCTGGGGAGGGCTGAGTGTGTTGTGTTTATTTGCACACTCTGACGTTTGACCTCTGATGGTGTTCGCTGACCTTTGGACTGGCCGGGGATGGCAGAGATGGCTGTGACAGTGCAGAGACGACAGCCATGCACGGAGGGCAACAGTCTTTGTTTTTAAATATAGAGCAACTGTAAAGCCTGTGGAAGGGCACTACTCATTTTGGTCAAAGCTAGTGTAGTGTATTATTAATTTATTTTCTTCTCTATTATTGTGTTAAATGTTCCAAATGTAAAGCACTTTGAGCTGTATTCTGTGTATGAAAGGTGCTATACAAATAAAACTATTATTATTATTATTATTATTATTATTAATGTCCCTCGGACTGAGCACTGCGAACGGTGAGTGCCCAGACCCTACATTTTAATGTGGGTCTGGCTCGCCAGGCTAACAGAAATCACCACAACTCAGCACAATTAATTATCATCCAACCAGATGACTGCATCAACCACACTGACCTAAAATGAAGTAACACTGACACTTGTCTTTTGCAATGAGACAGATGTCCTGGGAAAGGGGGAGATAACAGGATTTATTGATCATAAGATTTCATAGTCACATTGGGAAGGAAAGCCGATTTTAAAAACGAATGGGGCTCCACAACTTAATTAAACTGAAAGAGACTATGAATGAATTTTGCCATACGTCAAAGCTTTACCTAAATTTATAACCTTACGGTCATCATATTTAATCACTTCAAATTGCTTTTAAATATAAAAGGGTACCCAAAAGTCAAGTCAAAGTTGCAAAGAGTAAAGTCAAAGCTGCAAAGATGTAAACCTCAAATCTAAAATTAAGGTCAGTTATAGTCATAATGTTGAAGTTCATGGTATACAAAAGGAGCAGATTAACGTAAGGACTAGAGGCTATACTTCTCAATTAAGTATCTTCATTAAATCTGACTCCTGTTGTTTCTTATTGGATTATCTTCTGCACACAGTCAGTGATGGTTTGGAGATTGTTTTTTGACATTGTCATGGCATAAGTAATTAAAGGATTATTATTGCTGTTGAAATAACTAACAGTCCTATTTTTGAAATTGTCTTATATTAATATGATTATGACTATTATTACAATGATTATTATTATAATTACTACTACTACTACTACTACTACTACTACTACAACTACTACCCATAGGCCTAGGAGTAGTATTTCTCATTGTTAAGATGAGAGTGTCTGTTGTGATCAGAGGTGTAGTGGTAAAATAAGAGGTGGGTAAACTATGAATTCTGTAAGATCATATAAGGTGGACTGCGCCATGCGGTATCGGATTTTTAAAAAGGCATTCAGAACATGTTTGATTAGGTTATTGTCCAATGTTTTTTTTAATGTTAAAGGTTGTAATTGGTGAATAAACTCTTTAGAGAGGTGGATAAACTCTAATAAGAGGTGGATAAACTGTGTTTATTTGCGTTTATCCTCCTCTACATCCCTGGTTGTGATCTCTACTACAGTTTCAGGGGAATCCAGGTCTAGTTTAGCTGTACGTTTGTAAGAGAGAGTGGGTCATTTAGAGCAGTTGCTCTGAAACGTTTCCAACTGTTCCTTATTTAGCCTGTGTAGGCAAAGTATAGCCTACCTCAACAGGAAGGCTGGATTCTCAGAACTCACATGTAGCCAGGTAATCTGGAGGATCTGTAACACTTCTGGGGATGACATTTACCTGATGGGGGCAACGTTAATCAATGTGTTTGTGTGCCTCAGTGAATGTGTGGGATGTATGTGTGAGCTAGCCTGTTGATCTTTCCTTCCAACATTAGAATTTCAGGAATAACTATGGGGTTGTGGCATTTGGGAGAGAAAAATCTGCTCCCAGTTGTGGTTCAGCCCTCTTCTAGAACTGGACACCTAGCATCTAGCATTCCCCTATGCTCTCTCATTGTTAAGTCCAGTCCCCTACCATTAGGCTACAATCAAAACCAGCACTGGGATAACACACAATTAAATTGGTTTGTGGTTCCATGACACTACATATGGAAGCATGAGAGATGTGAGTCAAATTACATTTTCAGATGGATAAAGTTGCCAGTTATCAACAGTGCTTTCAGAAAATCAATTCATATTGTATAGCCGTTGCTGGTGCATTGCTTTGAAACATCAGCTGTTCTTGGTGTGCGAAGCTTGGCCAAAAGAACATGTTGTGTACTATACTGCATGCTGACTGTCAATCCGTCAGAGGTTAGATCTCAGGTATTTCAGGCCCAGGTGAGGCCAAGAATGGCCTCCATGTCCAGTGGGAGCACCTCACCAGTCCACGCCCCATGAGTTAGTGTGACAGCAGCGCTTTTCTCGTGGATTATCGCATGGCCACCTGACGTTTTTAGCCACAGTTAATACGTCACACCTCCTTCCCTATCGGCGTCCTCGCCTATCATCAGGTTTTACCCCCTCATGTGGGCCTGTTCTCACTTTATGATTCTAACTCCATTCCTAAATAGTTTAATGACTTTAGAAATGTCCAATGTGAACACTATAATTGACATCTTTGAAATGTCATAATTTGTCACACAAGATTGTCATATCTTAGTAACCATTTTATGTTACTGATCTTGTGATAGGTTCAAAACAATGGCATTTGTTTACAGTGAAGTAAGATGGCCAATCAGAGTTCTCAAAGCACAAATTGTTCACTACACACCTGCCTCCTCCTCTGTGTGGTTACTTAGTATTACAGCTCTCTTTTGCCTCCTGATTAAAAGTGAACCATTTACCTAACAGTCCATCAGGTCACATGGAGTAAGACCTAATACAGAGAAGACCTCTTTGTTAGCCACTAAGGTTAGCTGTGTGCTTTTACATAAGCTGGAAAGAAACTTCTTCTTGAGAGAGAGCAAGGCTGGCTAAGCTGCTTAGGCCGAGTTGGTCTTGGCATGAGCCAAATAGCCACGACTGTGTCAGACAGGCGAGTGGTCAGCGAGCTCACTGAGTTAGATGACTGGCACACTAGTCTGCTATTTAAGGAAATGTCAACGAAAGACCTGGGGCAAGATCTAATAGAGCCAAGTACTGGTCTTCTATTGTTAGACAGAGCATTGTGCTGGAATGCTCAAGGTGCCTGCATATACACAATTATACAGTGGAATAAAACAGTGCCATTTATTTTATTTAAAAAATCCCCTCCAACATGTTTCTTTATTTGAAGAATAAGAGGTAAATATAATGAAGGCACAAGAACCATGAAAGTGGGCCTTAAAACAAATCTGTCTGTTTTAGAAGTAACTGGCCTTTTGCAGAATTGATTCAACTACCATGTCCCAAAACAGCTCTTCATTTTCAGTTACATGACAGCACGTGCCTAAGGCAGAAAGTGGTGAGGAGAAGCAACAACCAAAGTCACCATAAGACACATGCACCCTACTACATCGCCAACTCTGATTAAAGAAAACACAGCGAATTCCTTTTATCTTCACACGTGGGACTCTTCCAAAGGGAAATCTATTCGTGATTGTGATTGGCACTGTTTGCATACAGTCACAGCAGATAAAGCAGCGTTTCTATTTCCTCGTGTCATTTTTATTTCCTCTTGTCTGCAACCCTCTGACCAGTCAGCAGCTGCCAGATGCCACCTCTGTAGGCCTCATTGGTAAATGAGTAAAGAATGGCGTGGAATATTGGGGAGGTCTTCGCAATCACAGGAAGCATCTGAAACAAGAAAAACAATTCCTTATTACTATTAATAGACTTTTACATTAAACCCATGACTTTTACATTAGATCATTACATTTGTCACTATTCATGGGTTTCATCAGGTCCCTTTACACAGGTGTATAAAATCAAGCACCCTGATTATCAATGCAGACTGCATGGTGCTTGATTAATACACCTGTGGAAAGGGACCTGATGAAACTCATGAATACCAACACCGAAGATATCAGTTTACTGTTATACAGTTTCCCAGTATACCTTATATGAAAACATTGTGTCATGCTTATTCTGTATTAACCATGAGGAACCCTTCTTACCATCCTTAGCTTTGGTGAGACCAGTTTGGCATTCTCTACACAGGCATATATGCACATAACCACATAAGGCCCCCAGGTCAACAGCAGACACTTCACTGGGATAGTGGTGTTGAACTGAAAGAGACAAAAAGAGATGGTCATCGTATGAAACAGAGCTGGTGTTCATCAGGGGCAAAGCAGAAGGATTAGTGTAGCGTCATCACCAATCATAGCTACATTGGTCTTATGCTGTGCACTGCAATTGTACATATATGTATGTGGATTACATATGTCTATATTCAATTTTCAGGTTGGATTTTGAGCATTTAACATGCTTGATGACTTGGCCTTATATAACACTGAAGAAGTTAGGCTTTGTTATGTGGAGCTCTGTACCTTGTAGTTGTGAGTCTTCTTAAAATATTTGTAGATGGTGTTATAGGAATCATGCATCACAAATAGAGGGACGAGGAGGTAGACAAAGGTAATAGTCAGCATGTAGGTTATGTAGTTCCTATGGGGGGAAAAGTGTAAGCTTGAATTTGAGTATGTAGCATTCTTCTACTGAGCTGTTAACATTTTAACAAAGTCTATGGCACTTATTATTTTTAAAGCTGCTGGGAATGAGAATATGCAAGTGAGGTGATGGTTTAGAGCAGTAAGATGCTTACTTAAGTAGCTAGCAGCAGCATCATCATAATCGTGTTCATACATGATAGTACAGATAGACGTCATGCTATCCTATTCTAATTGTACATGTCTGGTTTTAAAAAAGACAGAAAAAGTTTTTTTTTTTTTTTTTTAAACAGAAATTTTGAAAGAAACTTTAGAAGATTTACTAAATGTTCGTCCCAATCTTTTCTAATTCTCTATAGCATACACTCCAAGGTATTTTCTTCTGTTATAATTTTCAATGGTATGGTGCAATGTGTTTTCTATATACTGTTTCTAAACTCCTTTGTATTTCAGTCGTGTACTGACCCAAAGACAGAATTAATTAATCAGCAGGGCATTATGTGGAGTTTGCCCCAAAGTCTGCTTAGTGCAAGGTTATGTTTGAATTCAAACTATCCATTAAAACAGGTGAACAGGTGAACAGGTCATTTTAATTTCATAATGTCTACTGTTACACTTACTAATCCATTCTTTACATCCAATTTTTTTGTAAAGAACCTTAAGTTGCAAATCCCACAAGGTATTGACTCAACCAGCACTGCTACCACTAGCAGTAGTAGTAATGGTAGTAGTAGTGGTAAAAACAGTAGCTAGGGTGTTACGTTATACCTGTCTCCTTTGGTGTAGTCCAGAGTGCAGCCGACCCTCATTGGCTCAAAGTCAAACTCACCCCAGCCGAAATAGGGCAGAGGGAGAGAGGCCCAGAAGATGGCCACTACCCAGACCGTAGTGCATATGGTACCAGAGGTAGCCCAGAACAATGGCTGCTCTGTGATGGTACAGAGCAATATCAATTAAAAAATCAGAATTTATTTGATAGCCTACATCTCTGACTTCATACTTATGTGTTTTTTTTTTTCAGTCATCTTAGAGAAAGACACACTGGATATAAAATGATATTGTTATTGGTCTTCAAAAGCATATAGTAGGCTATATAGCTTAAAACGTTATTACTATAAATGCATAATGAATGTCTTAATTGGAGCCTTTTCAGTCCTTTCAGTCTAAATTCACAGAAATGAAAAGTTGTTTCTAAACTTTGAGTGGTAATACTCACTGGTAGCCCAATAGTGATACTTGTCCCATGAAATCACAGCAAGGAAGCTGATAGCTGCATAGATGGAAATTAAGCCCTGGAAGCCATGGTTGATGCATCCCTCCTGACCATATGGCCAGACCCTGTTACAAGAGGTTGTTGCATTGTGATATTAAGATTATTATCTTAGTCTTGGACACACAAAACAGGACCACAAAGATTTCAGTTTTGAAATATATGATTTTTCACTATTTTCGTATAACACACTTTAATTTAGGACTATCGACCTTTGTCTGAATTCTATGTTATACATTTCTCAGTGTACATTTCTCATACATTTCTTAGAAAGCCCATTATCTCCTGAGACAGACAGATGCCAACATAGCGAAGGTCATAAACGAACATCTGTACCTGATATAGCTGGCGTAGGCTTGAATGAGGCCGTTCACATTGAGCATAAGGTCAGCAATATTCAGATTGAACACTATGAAGTTGCTTGGAGTCCTCTGCTCTTTAATTAGCAAAAAGGACAGCGCTGCTATGGAGTTCAGAAAAAATCCTAGAAGACCTGTAGAACAAGCAAGTGTATACAAAATCACAACAGAAAATTTGACAGTAAGCTAGGCCTACTTCTTCAAGACCATGCAGCCTATTTCGAGGTTAGTGTATTTATGAACAGTACAACAGGTATCAAAGGCTTTGCAACATGTACTTTTAATTGGAACCCTCACTGTTTATAGATTTAATATAAAAATGCATTATTTGATTTCAACGGATGTTAGCCTACATATTTTAATGTTAAATGTAACAGCTGCAACAAATTCTCTATTTAGCCTACGTTTCATTGGGAATCTCCTGTGGGTCTACGTTAACCTGTTTCTTATGCTTGTAGTCTTTCCATAAACAATGTCATATGCATGTGACCGTCTGCACATGACAGCCTCACTCACTTACCCTCAACAAGCAGAGCAGTGCCGAATCCAAACATATCAAAATCAGTAAAGCCCTCCGGTAAAGTATAGGCCGCCATTTTTAGCGGTTTGATTTCTCCCAGGTATTGGTTTGTGTCTCTGACTATAAAGTAGAGCGCAATGAGTTTTGAAGCTCAAGTCTTTATAGGGTCTGTTTCACGTGAAAGGGCGTAAAAGGCATTAATCTGGTAAACCTCCCCCGAATCCCTCAAAGAATTTCCTCAGTAGCCTGCAAACCAGGGGGCGAAAGGATTCGACACAAGCCTTGCTTCATTGCGCAAGTTTCTGCAACAGTGGCTCTGCTACTGACAGAATGCGCTATTTTTGCACACGCTAACCTTCCTTGTTTTGCCAGATGCCGTGCGAAGTTGTGCTAAATTGCTTGTCTTTTGCCATCATCGAGCTATGCAACTTTCAAGCAACTATTGTAGTCTGTGATATTTGTCGTTGGGCTCAGAGATAAAAAATAAATACAAATGAAAACATTGTCATTGTATGGTTTTAGGGATAAGGATTGCCTGTAAATTGTAGACAACCTTTACAAATAGATCTCAGTTCACTTTCTCATGTATGCTAATGAAGTATGCAAGAAAATAGCTGTTTAAGTTACATTTAAAAATGCAAGTGGATTTTGATCTCCAATACTCTGCACAGTAATTCATCTATAACAGTTGCTTCACCATAAGACTTTCAGTTGAGCCATTAACCTATAATCTCTTTATGTTTGAGAAATCTAAAGCTTTGTGGGTAGCCTACTCAAGCTCTGTAAGTTGTGTTCTGTGTTGGTCAATTAGCCTAGTAAGTTTCAATGTCCCCTATGTAAAGTGAAGGTATTAGAGGACACAATATTCAAAAGTGTTCTCAATGAAAAGGGATAGTATTCTATATTTGTATCTATTAGGGTCAACCACTATTAGATCAACATTGTGTCATATTTCATCAATAACATATTTTGTCATCACATTATGATTGCACCTTCAGTGTGTCTAAATTTAACAATGGAATATGGGTGGGGAAAGAAATAAAAATGAAGGCTCATTTAGCCTTTATGTTGAATTGAGTAACTCAAAAAAGTTACCATGTTTTTGTGGAAGTAATGCGGCTCACGGTAGGCACAGTCATAAGCCTCTCTTGGCACATAGGCTACCACACCGCTTTCACTGGAAATAAAGCCACACAACAAAGACTGCACTGAGACACAAAGGCAGGCTAAATGTTTGTGGAATTTCAGAGTATTGTGAAATGGCAAAGACGTGTGAGTGCGAACACAAATCCCAAAGCAAGTGTGAGTGACCGGTCTGTGAGTGACTGGTCTGTGTGCCGCTGCTCACATGTCAGCTACGCAGCCTGACCGCAGCACTCCTACCTCCGGCAGATGTTCCCTGGCGGGCTCCAAGCTTAGGCCAGCAGCTGTAACACAAGTAAGCTTATTTGATGTGCTGCAAAATTCACATGTACAGTGGACTGTGTTCGAGGCAGCACTAAATACTGTATGCATTAATATTAAGTCCCTGATAGGCATAGAATGCCCGGATTAAAGGCTTTCCAGATGTCTGTCAGAGGCATTCAAATCTCATCCTGCTTTGACCCTAGAAGCCAGCACCTGGACAATGACCTGTCTTGAGGACACCTTTAAAGTAATCTAGATGGTGTTTGCCTTTTTTGGGGTCTGAGAGAGACATTGGAGAAACATATTTTTGACTCTTTTCATGAAGAGGGAGTTTGGTTTGCATGGGCCATCTTTTTGAAGCTGTCACTACACCAAAAGAGAAATTTTAGAGAGAAAAAAATTCAGAGAACAAAACAAATGTCTGCCAATGCATTGTGTGAGAGTCTTGGCATGCATACCAAATGCATTGTGTGAGAGTCTTGGCATGCATACCAAATGCATTGTGTGAGAGTCTTGGCATGCATACCAAATGTTGCGTGTAAAAGGTCTTTTGAACAAAATTTGGAGTCATACAAAGACTGTGGCAGTGGTGTTCAGAACATCACATTTAAATGCCTTTTTTTGGAAACTTTGACCTTTTATAAGACAAGATAGCCTACTGGCACAAGCATGTCTTGAGATAGTGAGATATGTCCCCTGGATGGACAGTCATGAAATTTGGTGTGAATCAAAAGAATGTGGTATGTCGATGCAGCATGCCAAATTTTAATAGCTTTGAAACTTTTCACAAGATATTGGCCGTTTGGCAGTCATTTGTTGAATGAGCCAAATAAAACATCAGGAGATGTGATCAAATCTGGCTAAGTGTACACATACCAAATTTCAAAGATGTTTAAACGGCTCTTGAGATATACTGTAGAAATGCGTAAATTGCAACGCCCCATATGGACATAATTTAAATAAATTGACGTGTGTCAATTGTCGTGGTGATCCTACAAATCAAATTTTGCGCAGTTCGGAATGAACAGCTCTTCAAAAGATATTGGCAATTGAAGTGCCACGTTTTTGCATTTCAATCTGGTGCTACACCACAAATGAGTTGTCAGGGGCTTGATTAATGTGGCCTCTTTGAGACCAATTAACCACAAAAATGCCCACCAAGTTTCATGGGGGGTGGGTATTCTGGTGTCCAGGGAATCGCCGACCAAAAATTGCTGAGCCAAAAAAAACAAAACAAGTTTGAGGACAAACTCCATATAACCCATAAGATGCTATAAAAACTAAATGTTTGACAAAAACTTAACCTTCCCTTGCCTGGAGCTTTCCAAACATGAACAAGGTTTATGCACCTTGAACCTGTAACACAATCATAGAATGATCCAACTTCAACCAATGCCACTGTAATTTTGAAGGATATAGCAGAAGAATAGTTGAAATTCAATTAAAGGATATATCAACATTGCTGTGTTTACAAAAGTGCAGACACAAATGTAGGTACAGAGTAATGTAAAGCATAGCATTTCAATCAAGACAATCTGAGACAGTGGTCAGTCTAGCCAGTTGAAAACGTAACCTGGATGATCGAAGGTGTAATGACAGCTACATGTGAGTGAAACAAAAGAAGTGTAAATCAGATATGTTTTTCCATGTGAATGACTTCACAGCCATTACAGGATACTGTTGTCTAGAGGTTCACACAAGGTTAGTCTAGTAGGGCTTTTGTTGCTTCAAACAATGAGTTGTTGTGCTTTCTAGGGCAAAGATGGAGACGTGATACAAAGGGGAAAAGAAAAATCAGGAGCACTGTGTTACTCAATTAGTAGTTAAGCTCTTAGCCTTTAAAACAAAAGAGTTGTTTTCAGTATTCAATGTTCAGTACTGTATGCATTGCATGCAACTGTAGGTTTTTAAAACCAGCTACAGTGTACAAAATACATATTGGCTATTTTTTTTATTTTAAACCAAACCCATAACTTCCTCCCATATCCCTGATTGTTTTTGCCCAGTGCTGAATTTGTGGAGCTCCACTCCAGTGTCGGATTTTCAGTGGAAGCTGGTCTTTTCCTTATGCTGGTTAAAGGCTGAGGCTCACAAAGAAACTCCAGAAGGTAGTAACTCTTCAAATCTGGTCACAGGCTATTAGGGGGACGGGTTTAACAGAGCTTTTTGGATAAGTGATCACAAAAAAACATAGTTAAAACATCAACAACAAAAACAAATTTACTGAGACATTTACTGACTTGGAATGTAAGTTTTTTTAACATAGATACATCAGTATTCAGTTTATTCACCTCATAAGGGGAGCTGAACTGACACTTAGTTGTGAGTTGTGCTAGATGTGTGTTGGGGTGAAAACAACATATCTGTCCTTACTGCCACCTACAGGCATAATGTGAACAAATATTAGCAGTCTGAACATGACTGATTTTGTTGATATTTGTAGAGTTTGAGTGCAAAATGTTTTTGTCATCTACATGTAGTGTAAAACAAAGCATTTAAGTAAGATTGTAAGTAAGTAAGATTGGCACACTGAAAAAAATGTTTCTCCTATTTAAATTATTCTTTGACATGTTTTTATTCCGATTAAATTGATGTTGAGGAATTAAACAAAAGTATTTATCATTGGAAATACATTGTGGAAAGAGATGCAGGATCTGTATGAGGAATAGTCTTTCTGTTACCAGTTTCTCACATAACAATTAAGTAATTATTAAACAGTTTTATGCATATATATATATATATTGAAAAGAATGTATTTGATATAATATACAATGCAAATATAAAATCAGTTCTGTTTTAGACATTTATTTTATTACATCAGATCAGTACAGTACAGTACAGTCTGTCAGCCAATGGTAGATCATTGATACTAATGGTGAAATGGGAGAGAGGGAGATCACCAGTAAAAGTAGGTAAGTACAAGTTCCAAACATCGTCAGAGCCTTTATTATTACCCCTCAGTCACTGCCTCAGGCCTACTGCTTCTGTATATAAACAACGGCACCCATATAGCCTATCAGCTTCTAGGAAGCAATAATCGCGTAAATGAAAATAACCCAAGTCCTCTCCCTAATCCTAGTCGATCCTTTTTATCTCAGGATTCAGCGCAGCGCAGTCCAGTATGGGCCACTAGCCGAGCAGGACAGTACGATGCCGCGGATGCTGGAGGAATAAGCCAGCGCATCTCCTCCCCACGGATGTAGGAATAGTCCAGTAGAATAGAGCCAAGAAAGCAGTCACCATGTTGGGCCGTGCAGAGTTGGCGTTCTGTGTGGCGTTGTGTTGCCTTCCTCTGGTTTCCTATTCCTGCCCTTCTCAGTGCAGCTGCTTCTATCATAAGCTGAGTGATGGCTCCAAGGCAAGGTAAGGGCTAGAGACATTGCAGAACAGCTACATTGCAATTACATTTTCAATAGATGGCAAACTTGCATATTTTTTGTTTTTTTAGAAAACATGTTTTGTGCTGTTTGTTTTGCACCATTTTGTTGGATAGCAGATTGCAGGACTCTTTATTTAGTGTGGGATTAACTTGTGCATGCTTTTTAATCTTCTTTCCTTGTTAGCCAGTGTGCTCTCACACATACTGCACATAAATGAAAGCTTCTCTGCCTCAAAAGAAAAGAAGCAAAAATATTGCTTTTAAAAATATCAGTTGTAAAACAATAAATTGCAAAAACAATAAGTAAGAATATAGAATGGAAATGTTAAGATCTGTATTAATTTCTCAGAGTTTATTTTATCTTCCTGCATCAGTGTTTGGAGAAGAGTTAACATTAGAAAGGCTGTGACAGGTCATTTTGACCGCTAAATTATTTTTTGAAAAAATACTTTCTTAAAAAAGAAAAATAGTTCTGCTGGTGAAATTTTGGGTTAAATTCCAAGAACCGCCAAATGTCCGCCTTGTTTAATAGTAGTTTGACATTCTTGGCAGTTCTAGTGTTAAGAGTGATCTGTTGATCAGCGCAATCTATTTCTCTACTCAGGAGCGTCCTCTGCAATGACCCAGAGATCACTTTCATCCCAACCAACTTCCCACTGGACACGTCCAAGCTGCGCATTGAGAAGACGGCCATCACACGTATCGCCAGCCAGACCTTCCATTACCTCAGCAACCTGGAGTTCCTGTGGATGTCCTTCAACTCACTCTCCTCCCTGAACGTGGACAGTTTCCGTGGGCTTTCCAGCCTGGACGAGCTGCGACTGGATGGGAACGCGCTCACCTCCTTCCCCTGGGAGTCCCTGACGGACGTGCCCAACCTGCGTCTCCTGGACCTCCACAACAACAAGATCACGGCCATCCCCAGTGAGGCCACCCTCTACATCAAGAACCTCACCTACCTGGATCTGTCCAGCAATAGCCTGACCACCGTGCCCACTGACGTCCTCAGCACATGGCTCAATGTGAAACCCTCCATAGACCCGGACAGCTCCAAGATGATTTTGGGTAGGGCTGCACATTGGATCATTCACTATTATAGTATTTGAGGATAGGGTTGTGATGGCTGTGTGATGTGATACAGATAATTGTTTGTGAAGAACAAAAATATCATTGCAAGTGTCAAATGTAAAAAAATATATAGTTACTAACACAAGAATGCTGAGACAAGGAAATTAATTTCTGTGTAGTAGAAATAATAATATTAATAATATGTCTTAATGCTACATGCTATATAATGTTTTTTCCTAAACCCTTTGTTCACCAACACAGAACATAATATGTAATGCACAGAACATGACATGCGATGCCAATGGTAGCATAATCATTGTTCTTTGACAATTAATTGTGCAATATATTTAGCAAAACACTCTGATTCACTTTATAATATTGTTTGTGTTCATAGGTCTGCATGACAACCCTTGGATTTGTGACTGCCGCCTCTTTGACCTGGGGCAGTTCCAGAAGAGCCCGTCATCGGCGGTGGCGTTCATCGACACCCGCCTGCGCTGCGCCGAGCCCGAGAGCCTGTCCGGCGTGCTGTTCGGCGACGCCGAGCTGCGGCGCTGCCAGGCCCCGCGCGTGCACACGGCCGTGGCGCGTGTCCGCAGCTCGGTGGGCAACAACGTGCTCCTACGCTGCGGCACCGTCGGCGTTCCCATCCCCGAGCTCTCGTGGAGCCGCGCCGACGGCAAGCCCATGAACGGCACAGGTGAGAACGCTCTCGCTATTGGCGTGTCAGCGAGCATGCCGGTGTACCGCTCCCCTCTCAAGCTAGATATAAATAAGTCGGCAGTCCGTTACATAACTGTGCCGTGATGGAGGGCAGAGGCCAGATCGGGCGGTGGCGGTTTAAGCCGGTCCTCAGAGACAATTCTCTTGGGATCAGAGTGTTTATCTCTGCCGGGCATTAATGTGGGTTTGTTGTCGGCACCATTTCTCTCTTCTTTTGTGTAGCACCGGTTGTTTGTAGGTCACACCACTGAATGGTAGATTAGTTTTTCAGTGACTGCATGGTCACGCTGTTCTCATATGTGGTGCGGTTCTCTGTGTTTTTACAGTCGAGCAAGAGGTATCGAAGGAGGGCATCATCTGGTCTATCCTAAGTGTGCCGGCCGTGTCCTACCGCGACTCGGGGAAGTACGTCTGCACGGCTACTAACTTTGTGGACACCGCGGACGCCATCATCTCCCTTGTCATCTCGGACACGTTCCGCTCCGAGGAGGTCATGTCCTCGGGCTCTCGGAAGAACCGGGGCAAGAAGGGCGGCAGCGGGATGGGCCGTGCCGCCTACCAGGAGAAGCTGATCGCCCGCTACATGCCCCCGTCCACCACGTCCGGCTCGGTGCCCATCATTGAGCCGCTGGGCACTGGCCGCGGATCGCTGAAAATCGAAAGCTACAGTGTCTCGGACGGCGTGTCAGAGGGCCAGACCACAGGCGGTTCGACGGTCATGGATGGCTCGTCCATGGAGATCGCCAAGGAGGTGCTGTCCAACCTGGCGGCCAACGCCTCGTCCCTGCAGCAGGGCCCCGAGCGGCGGATCGTGCGCTCGGTCAAGGTCATCGGCGACACTGACCACACGGTGTCGCTCAACTGGCGCGCGCCCATGGCCACCAACACCACGTCCTTCAGCGTGCTCTACGCCGTCTTCGGCGAGCGCGACATGCGCCGCATCAACGTGGAGCCCGGCAAGAACCGCATCACCATCGAGGGCCTGGTGCCCAAGACCAAGTACATCGCGTGCGTCTGCGTCAAGGGCCTCATCCCCAAGAAGGAGCAGTGCGTCATCTTCTCCACGGACGAGGCCGCCAGCGCCAGCGGCACGCAGAAGCTCATCAACGTGGTGGTCATCACCGTGGCCTGCGTCATCGCCGTGCCGCTCACGCTCATCGTCTGCTGCGGTGCCCTCAAGCGGCGTCTGCAGAAGCTGCTCGGACGCAAGTCCAAGGACATCCAGGACTCGTACGTCACGTTCGAGACGCTCTCGCCGGGCACCAAAGCCAAAGGGATGGAAGGGGAATACCTCACGCGACTCAACCCGGATGAGTCCAACAGGCTCCTCTCGGCACGCTCCAGCGTGGACTCGGAGGCCACCGCCAGGACTGAAGGCCCTCCCAACGAGTACTTCTGCTAATCTAACTGCCAGAGTGGACCGTTCTAAAGGCCAGAGGCCAACACACCGAGCCACGCGCGCGCTCACTTTTACAAACACTAAAACTGGCTCAACAACACATTTGTGTTGTGCTGCATGATAAGAGTGAGGCCAGCTTTAACTGACCTGTGAACCCTTATTGGCCGTTTGGTTCTCTGGAGGACAGGTGACCCAATGCTGTGAAGGTGTTAGAATGTGCCTGCAGGCCTAGTGGGAGCGATGTTCATTAATGTTGCTGTAAAGTCATTGATGCATATTACTATTTATTTCATAACCAAATCACCCTCTGACTGGTGTGCTGTGATGAACAAAAGGGAACCTGAGGAAAAAAAATATTTCATTTTTTCATTTGACTACCTGTTTTTTATACGTCATGCACTTTTTTGAGACATATACCCACCCATGTAGTGGTTTGTCTTTCAGATGATATTTTGCTAGAGTACCTGAAGCCCATCTCATTGAGAGGATGGTACATCCACAATCCACTCAAATAACTCAACAAGTACCTTCTTCTTTTATCAGTGTTTGATTCACAAAAATGAAAAAAAAAAACTAGGCCCAGTAAACAACAAAATAACTTTTTAAAAATATAAATCTATGTACTGTGTGAGTTAATGTGCCAGGTCGACTGTGTTTCAATTCTAACCTAGAATAATGTACATATTGTATAATCTCTATTTATCTCATAAGATCATATAAGTCTAAATGTATAAAGGAATAAATCTTTTTCTATAGTGGCGTGGTGATTTCTCTGAAAATGTGTCAGTACGCTATGAAAATTAAACATGTCATAAAACAGACTAGAGGTCACCTGAAGGTCAGAGGGAAAGGGTAAGGATGATAAGGCAGACAGGAAACACGTCTGTGAAAATTCTGAATGAGTGACAGCTGCCTGGCTGGGGTCTGACTAGATAAAGTCCACTCAGTTTTTAAGTCTATAAACATGACTGGACAAGTTTTTTTTGTCACACCTAATTTAAATTCATTTTATGGTTAATTTAATCAAGCCATAAGTTGGATTCATATTTTTGATTTGGAATGCTGCAACAATTCATTGTTACTTTTTTATATACACTGCCGTTCAAAAGTCTGGGGTCACTTTTTTTCCATTCCACTCCATTATAGACAGAATACCAGCTGAGATCAGTTGCATTGTTTTTTCAATCAGGGCAGCAGATTCAGATTACATTATGTGCTTACATAATTGCAAAAGGATTCTCCAATTTTTTTTTTCAGTTAGCCTTTTAAAATGATATCAGTTTAGTAAACAGAATGTGCCTTTGGAACATTGGATGAATGGTTGTTGATAATGGGCAATGTAGATATTGCATTGAAGCCATATAGCCATTTCTTTTTACAACAGTCATTTACAACATTAATGATGAAACAAGAACATTTCTAAGTGACTCCAAACTTTTGAACGGTAGTATAGTTTAACCTTTGCTTTTTTTAAGGTTTCCAATCACCCTAAATATTTAAGGACCACTAAAAATACCATGCTCCATTTTGGTTCTTAAAAGTGACGCAGAGGGGGATTAAGTGTAATAAGCTTGCTTCAGTGAACCAGTGAACTTGCCATGTGAAAATACTTTGCGTTTCCTTTTAAGGAAAAGTGCATTTGGTCCTGTTTCAGTTAGGTTGATTGCACAAAAAGACAAACCAGACATTTGTGGCATTATGTTGCAATATCAATTTTTATATTTATAATTATAAACGAAAGGACCCTAATTTGAACGACTGTTTGAAGTGGGCCAACAGCAACAAGCAAAAATGTACTAAAGCTAATTTAACAACAATATTTTTTCTCATTTATAATTATGAGCACAATAACATGAACATCAGTGTATCAATGCAATACTCCCCCACAACACACAATAGCTTTTGTTCATGCATGAGAGACTTTGTCATTTAAATTAGGGCCCATAACTGTCTAGAGAGATGAATAAAATAAATATACAATGTTGTATACTTATACTCCCATATTCTGTGTAGAGAGAGTCCAAAAGAGAGAGGAGAGAGACATTTGTTGAAACCAGGTCGATCAGTCAAACTGATGCTGAAGATCATTTTCACTTCTGAAGAAACTTTCTGTGTAGGATATAAAGTTATATAATATGCTAATATATAATTAATTCACACACAGACATGCGCACACACACGCACACACACACACACACACACACACACACACACACACACACACACACACACACACACACACACACACACACACACACACACACACACACACACACACACACACACACAGGTAGGGCGTGTGCATGCGGGGGCGTGCAAGCGTGTCAGAGCTCTACTGTCCAACAGCAGACAGCCACAATGACCATATATGGTGTCCAACACCTCACCTCAGCTGTAATTAATGTATGTATAGTTTATACAGCAACTGACTCATTTTCTGTGGCAAAATGCAGTATGTTGCATAAAACAGTTTTACACCCACATGGCTTCATTAATCTTTAGTCACTTTTTTAAAACGTATTTAAATGTATGCTATTATATATTTATATTTTAGTGAATCATATTAACACATATTTTTGCATTGCCGAAGGATGTGTATTGGGCTGAAACTGGCATGATGTGATACTCTAAATGCAGACATGCTAAGACTGCTTGCTCTGTAGAACCAGCCGATAAGTCAGCTTGAGGAGTATGTGACAGTGCTCTTGTCTCCTAGAGACCATCGTGCTTGACCTGATTCCATCCTGTCGTGCAGCAGGACACCCACAGCTCTGTGCGGCCCTCTGCTATCCTGAAGTGGGCTGTCGGTCAGCTCCAAGATCTAAAAAGAGAGTTGCCTGGAGTTGCCAGGGCATGGAGACAGGTAGCCTGGTGATGTCACAGATGGCACGACATGTGGAAAATGTCTCCCCCCTCCCATTCACCACATGGTCGACTAGACAGAGTAACTGTTTGGAGTCAAACAGGTATCAGGTAGAATGATATCCATAATACCTTGAGGCAAATATATTTCTCTATGACTTTAATACACTTTTATGAAAAACTATGAATATATTATATTTTTTTGTTTTGCTTTACTTTTGACAGAACAGAACAGATATTCAACTCCTTTCTCTGTGACTCAATTGGCAACATCCATCATTTTTTCAATAAATTTCACACATGTATGTTTTACATAACTTTCATTCCTCACCTCAGCATCAGAACTTTCACAACTCAAGGAACTGCACTCAAAGATGTGCAAAACGTCCCTCTTCTGTCACACATCTCGATTTGTTTAAACTGCTGTTTGTTTTCCTCAGATCTCTGATCTGCGTCAAGACGCCCAGGAGGATTAGCCGTAATAAGCTTACCTCGCCAAACCCATGCTCAGCTCCCAGGCAACGCTCCACATGCAAACTCTCCATAGCATATGGACCATAGGAATATGGACACCATCTATGGAACACTAGCCATCATCTCTGTCCTCCTTCAAATCAACTCTGTATCATCTTTCTGTGTCACTGGCTGTTCCTGCACCGATGATGGCTTCGGAAGGTAAGTGTGTCTAAGATGATATATCGGTAGATTCCAGTCTGTGTGTTGTCTGGTTTTCGTGAACGTAACTGCTGTTCACAATCAACTTGTCAACCTAAAATGACAATTTAGGCAAAAAGTGAATCTAAATGCCTAAGCACAAGCCATTTTAATTAATAAATGGCTTTGCATTGTTGTTATTTTGTGCAGGCTGGTATTGTGTATTGTGTTCTACTACTTGTGATAGATGCTGGTGCTAGAAAATAGGCTACTATTATGACCTATCATGACTATTACCTACAATACCTCATGATCATGTCACATCATAGTTCACTATGGTCACCCAATCTCTAGGTCCCTGCTTTGTATGGAAACCTCCCTGGGCAGAATCCCCAACAACATCCCTCCCGACTTCACCAAAATCCGCATAGAGAACTCCCACCTAACCGAGATCCCCCAGAGGTCCTTCTCTAGCGTCAGTGCCTTGGAGTCTCTGTGGCTGAACTTCAACGACATCACCCTCATGAACATTAAGAGTCTGGAGGGTCTGACCAACCTGACCGAGCTGAGGCTCGAGGGCAACAAGCTGCGGTCCATCCCCTGGACGGCATTCCAAGACACCCCCAACCTGAAGATCCTGGACCTGAGGCACAACCGGCTAGACGTGCTCCCGGAGAGCGCCCTGCGACACTTGTCGGGGTTAACCTACTTAGATTTATCTTTCAATCAGCTTACGGTCATCTCAAGGGATGTCTTTCTTAACTGGCCCCGCTTCCAGCGTCCGAGGCCGGGCAGGAGCGAGGAGAGAATGGCCAATGCGGTGCTCGCCCTCCACGACAACCACTGGCTGTGCGACTGCCGCCTGAAGGGGTTTGTGGAGTTCATCAAGTCGGTCAGTCCGCCGGTCATCCTCATGAACTCCTACCTGACCTGTGCCGGGCCTGCCTCCAAGGAGGGCAAGTTCTTCCATGAGGTGGAGCTGACAAGCTGCATGAAGCCCGAGACGTCCACTGCACAGGCCAACGTCACACTGCCCCTTGGGGCCAGCACCTCACTACAGTGCCTGGTGAAGGCCAGACCCGAGCCTGTGGTCCGATGGATCTACAACCTCAAGAACATCCGAGGATTCACAGGTGAACTTTGAGCTTTCTGATGCAATAACTACCTTTTCAGCTTGCTATATTTCCCATGTATGCACACATAGTTATTATTCCAGTTTCACATTGTTAACATTGTCTGAATCACAGAGGGCTCTCCTCTTCTATTTCCTCTAATCGTTTCTCAGAAACAATAATGGCATCTAATACACTTATACACTGCAGTGCATTGTGTAATGGTTTGGTGAAACTAATGAAAAATAACATTGTTATTGACACGCAGTATCAACCAGAGTAACCACAGGCATTTCTATAATCCCCTGACCTCCGGCGTTCTCTTGTTTCTTGGGGCCACAGTGTCCCAGACACAGGTGGATGAGGACACCATTAACTCCCAGCTCCTAATCCCATCCCTGCACCTGGTCGACCGCGGCGTCTATACCTGCACCGCCAACAACTTCATCGGCAACTCCTCCGTCCGAATCACCGTCAATGTCTTGGCGAGCAACGTCTCCTTCGAGGCCTCCGCACCCCACCCCCTGGCCTCCGCCGAGGATAACGTCTACATCGACTTCCGCATTGCCAAGCAGACGATTTACGGCATCACCGTGGAGTGGTTCGCCGTCACAGACAACCCAGCAAACACCTGGTACACCATCCACTTTGGCCGCTTTGACACGCCCAAGGCGGAGATGATCTACATCGGCCCGGGCATCACTAGCTATTCAGTGGACAACCTGCAGCCCCTCACTAAATACAAGGTGTGCGTGGCGCTACGGAACCAGACGCCGCTCGCTGGTCAGTGCATCGTCTTCATGACAGGCAGCGACGTGAACGAGCTGGAGAAGCGCGAGCGCCTCATCCACATCATCGTGATCGTGTGTGCCATGGTGCTGGCAGTGCCCGCCGGCATGTACGCCTGCACCACCGATGCGCGCGTGGGCTGCTGCCACCGCCTGACCGAGGTGGTGAGGTCCATCCAGGAGCACCGTAAGCGGGTGGAGCGGAGCAGCGACGCAGCCAGCGGCGAGCGGCAGGGCACCTTCGACAGCCTCCAGGCGGCTAGCGACGAGGGCCTGTGCCGGGAGTCTGTCGAGGACGGCAGGATGCGGCGGCGGTCCGAGGACAAAGTGCAGAAGGGCAACAGTGCCCAGCTCTACTGACCAGCTCACTCGGTTTAGATATTTACTGAAACACATGGTCTAAATTCAACAACACCTGTAAGGTCCACACAAGTTTTTGTAATGTTTTTACTAATATAGTTTTGTAACCCCCCCGCCCACCCTCTGTGCAATATTGGAGTGACATCAGGGCTACATAAAACAATAAAACAAAACAAAGTTAACCTCAGCCTAAACACAGAGCTAAGATTTACATCACATCAACATCACAGACAGCTGCACCTGAAAATACAAGGCAGTATAGGCTAAGTTGAATAAGTCCTCAGGAGAAGAGTATTATTTGACATGGCAATATTTCATGAATAGAGATGTTTAAGAATTGTCCAACAGTCTGCAATGAGGGGAAGACTGTAGAGGATTTAGATGCCTTCCAAAAGACAAAGGGACATTATCCTCCACTTTATTTGGAGGAATGTCATCATTTATTTTATTTTTTTTATTTGTATTATTTTGTGGAATCACAGTATGTATCCAGTGTTATTTATTTTCAAAGATTCATTTGATACTTCTAGGAAAAGGGAAATACTATGTATTCGATTTGTTAATAATTCCAAAGCTCATGTGAATCATTCATGATTTGTTTACCAGTTGATTTAAATAAATGCCTTATAAATATTTCTTTGTTATCTGTATGTTGAACTACAATTATTATCTATGATGGGCCACACATAATTTCACCTGTACACCCTCAATAAATTCAGATACACAGACTGTTACCTCATTCTCAGCGTTCACAAGTACAGGTGGATTCGGCTGAATATCCTCTCTCAATTAAAGATCTCATAAATCCAATTTATAAGTAGACTGGTTATGGCTTCAACAGATACTACTTAAAAAGAGTGAAAATCAACTGGAAATAGTATATATTATAAACTGACTTTCAGATTGCATAAGCCAGCTGCCACAAGTGGAGGAAACGGTGTGGCTCTCATTGAATGACATTATCTAAGTGAACTATCACTGGTATGTCCCACAAGGGTCAGACTTTTGTCTTTCAGATGTCTTTCCCCAAAATAAAGCAAACACGTGTGGAATATAGGGAGGCTAAAATGTACACAAATAAAGAAAATGGCAAACATGCTAAATGTTCCCCAATGATAACACATTTGAATTCAACAGTTACAAAAATAAAATAAAATACAAAAAGATAAATAATATAAAATATATCATTTAGCCTATGTATATATATGTGAAATATATACCAATGTTCTATTTCATGGTGAAAGATGAGAAACCAACTTTGTTGAGACGGAATAAATGTGGGTTGTTCGTTCAAACCTGCCATTAAATGTGCATTTGTTGGTAATCCGATAATGTAGTGTTTATACTTCTCAGAGTGCTTTGAAAGCTGCATATCATGAATAAATGAATGTCTATGGCTTATTCACATGGAAACACATGAGCTTTCCCGTGCTATTCTGCTCTGTCACACAATGGTAAGTGCTGGATTAGGCAACAGACATTATAAAAAAACAGTATATAAATAGCTCAGTCAAAGTCAGTCAACTTTATTATCCCGAAGAGGGGAAATTCATAAACAATCTACTTAACGAATACTATCAACAAAACTCACCGCAAATGTGTGAAGCAGTATGAAGCTTACAGTTCTCTGGTTGGAAATATGTGACATTTGGATGACCTAGCTTACTGAAAAAGCACATTAATTACTAGCCAAGGCTATATGAAGCACAGCTTCAAAATAACAATTGACAGTACTTAAGCTGAAGAGTGCAACAAAAGGTTTTTATATCACAATCATAAGCAATGGAATAAATGAAAGCAAGAGCCACAGGATTAGATAATCTAGTTAGCAAAGTGCCTAACTTCAATCTGCAAGAGATCTGCAGCTGCCACGACCACCGAGCTGCGGCTGACATGCGAGCTGCCATGCTAGCATCTACCGGTGCCTGGAGTCTGGATTGAGTGCTAAGAAACTCTGATGACAGCGTCAACCATGAACAACAAACAACAAACGGTCACTGTCTAGGACCACCGAGCTGATAATCAGCAGGGTCGCCCATCACAAATTCGGACTGTCTAGTCCTTCCAGTGCTCTTCAGACTGCCAGTGAATTCTCCGGGTTGGTCAGTTATAAAGAACTTTGTTGGTGTTGCATCGTGAAGACAGCTGTGCGCAGTTTTCACGCGGGTCATCTTTGCCCTTGGACATTTTCAGCTGGTTGGAAATAGGCCTAATTTTATTTTTAATTTTTATTTATTTTATTTATTAATTTGTTTGTTGTATGTCTTGTATGTCTTGGTGTCACGGGTACACTGGCGACTACGCCGCTCCGTCCGGCATATTGTCTTTGTTAGTCTGTGTCAATGACAATGTCTTATATGTGGAGCGCTTTGGGTTGCACTCTGTGCATGTTAAATGCGCTATACAAATAAATCTGACTTGACTTGACAAACATTGACATGCTATTCATGAACACATATGCATTGCTTATTTCAAACATGTCAACATGTTCTTTAATCCTGGTAACCCTAAACATTTTATATTGATAGAAAAATACTGTAGATTGATTGATAAAATATGTGTAAATTTTATAGTTAATGAAAATAATACACTTTTTGGTATAGTAAAATATAGCCCTACACTCTGTTATCTAACCTAATAGTAAAGCTGATTTGAAAGTGGATGTCGAGGCCCACCAAAATAGAACAAAGGTAAGGGGCTTTTAAAAATACAATTAGATCAGGAGAGGAAGAGGGGCCGTGACTCTGCCTGCTGTGGGACCTAATCGCAAGTAACCGCTGACCAGGCCCAGAGTGGGTTAATCTGAGATATACAGGCGAGATGAAAGCTGCCTTAATACGTCTTTTATATACCCGGCTCTTTCGAAGAGCCCAAGACATCTTCTTTAGAATATCCCAATAAGCCATACCATAATGATGCTATTAAGCATGTGCTTTCTCTTTTGGAAACTTTTTATTTTCTTTTGGTAGTGCTTGCAAATTAATTGATTTGATTACATCCAGATCAGAGGGTAATATTGCTTAAATGACCCAATCACGGCAGGAGAGAGTATGAGAGTGTTGTTTTTAAAATATTTATTCAAAACAATAAATACAAAGACAATATAAAGACATCACTGAAGGGAGAGAGAGAGAGAGAGAGAGTAACATGATATTCACTGTGCTTTTATGACGATAAAAGCACAACAAATTCACCATAACTTGAACAATGTCAAGAAAAATCTACAGGTGTACCGAACTTCTGAATTTCTCAGTAACATTGTTTTAAAACAGAGAAGCTTTTTACAATGCAACATCATTATATTACTGACTCTAATTGAACATCACATTTCTATTTATATATTGTATATGTTCAAAGTAGTTTTAACATACTTTAATGTGTTAAAGATGTTTTATTTTGCACTGCATGTTTGTCTTCATGAATTTACAGAGTATGACAGCCAGTTTGCATGACTCTTTCTTTTAGCACCTGCAACGTAATTTGTGAGAGAGTGTGCATAAATCTTTTTACCATGCAAGTGATATTCCTCAGCAACCACAATGGCTTCACTTGCTCACTGTGTTTAAAAACAGACTGATATATAGCCTCGGCAGGAATTACCCTGACCTTACAAACATGCAATACACTGCTGAAGCAAAGTAATCAGAAAGAAATAACTTTAAAAAAATACATTATATACGTTATAAAGACACAAAAAAGAGGATGCATCATATAAAAGCTTGTCTATGGTTGTGCGTCTAACTAAAAGTTTCTGGACAAAGGGTTGGATGGGTTGAAGGGCCAGATGACTGAATGACCCAGCAGGGACTAAATCTGCTTGTTGATTGACAATCTGTAATCACACCCACTGCATGCCCTTTAAGCATAGAATGGCAAGCAAGTACTCCTTTAACTGTCTTGAGCTGAAATACATCTGCTTATAAGCAAAATCATTCACATGCATGCACATACACACACACACACACACACACACACACACACACACACACACACACACACACACACACACACACAGACACAAATGCAAACACTGCTGAGTGATTCCTGACGTACATGTGATGATTAAAAACAGGATCTCATGCGTTGTTGATTGAGTGACTGGTTGGAATGCCTTGTGTACATCTGTTGTTTTCTGGTGTACAATTTTGCAATGAGCTTAGAGTAATTTACCCAGTGCATGTAGCATAATACTAATAGATCATGCCACAGGAAGAACATTCCTTTACTCAAAAGTGTGGAAAAATGTAAAAAAAACTACTAACAGAAAAAAATCGAGTTAAATTCATCACATTCACATCACATGGTTTGGCAGTTACAATACAATCAAAATCTCCATTCAATAAAAGCAGTCAGTACAAGAACAATCTGTTATGTCAGTGGCCTTTTTTCAATTCAAAACACTAAACCTTTCAAATAAAAAGGTGTTTTAAAATATGAAGGATTTCCACATCCTAAGTGCCTAAGCATGCAGTCCATTAGTAAGCAGCTCCGACATACCTGCTACGGGTTTGCCAGTCTTACACCTGAAGATGGCAGTACAGTAACGAAGGTCCTCACACGCTTTAACTCCTCGACACTGAGTCCATCTCCACCTCCACCTCCGCCTCCACCCTTTCCTGCCCTCCCCCTGCCTAGCCTCTCCCAAGTCTCCAGCACCCTACAGGAGCAGCCATCTGACTGGAACATCCGAGTGAACTAACTCTTAAGACGCGATAAATCGGGCCAAAAACCTACTGGCTGGCTTGTTTTGTATGAAAAACGAATGGTGTTAGATTAGAGTGGCCGGCCGGCTCTTCTGGACATAATGTGAGAATTTAGCAAGGTGGAAGGGAGGTAGGATGTTATCTGAAAGGATGGAGGGATTTCCTGTCAAAAGACAGCGAAAAAGTAGATTTGACAATTTGACCAAATAAGTCAAACATTCATGAGTGAGTCACCAAGGGACAGTTCGTCTTTGACAGGCCAGTGGAAAGGTGAATGCCCTGAAGAGGCCTTCAAAAAGCACGGCTCTCTTGAAAAACGCTTGGTATGTACAGTAATGACCGTATGTTTGGGGGCAGGGGTCAGTAATAATAGCTTTTGTTTGCCTCCTGTATCTTCTGCTCTAGTTTCATCTTCAGCTCGGAGACCAGTGCGTTGCTGACGCTCTCAGAGTCAGGTCTCTTCTTCTTGGAGCCCTTGGATGCCAACGAGCCCGATATGGTGGGCACCGGCCGCTGCCTTTCATTGGGCCTGTAGTTGGTGGCTGGAGGAGGGGGCAGTCTCGGGGCACTGGGCGGCGGGGGTTTGGGCCGGCCGCTGTTGTTGTTCAGGTTGACGTTCTGGCCGCTGGGGCTCACAACGTTCTCATCACCGCCGTTGTCCGGGTCTTCGAGGTCGAGGTCGTCGCCCGCGCTGTCAGGCCGACTGAAAGGCGTCCTGAAGAAATTGAAGCTCCTCGGGGGTTCCGGCTGCCTCCTGCGGATGATGCGCCGCGCAGGCATGATCCTGTTCGACTTTGTGTTGCGCATGAACATAGCCGTGGAGATCAAGATAGTCACTAGCACCATAATACTAATGAACCCAGCCATCATACCTAGGGCTTTCAATGGATTCTCTCTACTCTGCATTAAAAAGGCCGCCATGGGCCCCTTGAGGGGGGTCTGTAAAAGAGCACAGAAAGAAAACTAATCAGGCTCATGGTCCACACACACCAACCCGACTCATGCATGCAAGACTACTGCAGGAGCGTTAGACAGCACCGCACTGGCAGAGGAGGCCACAACATCAGCTCAGGGATTAACCATACACATCTATACACAAGCACAACAATACATATCTAACTATTTATGTTGACATGTAGAACATATGTGCTGTATACGTACACATAACCACATGTTAAAGACTTCCACACTCACAAAAATATACACAAACACATACTTGGAAACAGACATAGTAACACTCACATCCACATAACACACGTATGCATACACTTACACACACACTTTCACAAAAAAACACACACACACACACACACACACACACACACACACACACACACACACACAACAAACACACGCGCACACACACATTTACATACACATACACATAGCTGTATATGCACACACACGTACACACACGTTCACACACACAATAAACTATTCTACACACTTAAATCTATTGGGGAGAAGACTATAGGGGTCTCTACACACAGTACAGGATGTCACAAGTGCGTCTGGCAGTGCAGTGCAGTGCAGATGGGCTGTGTCTCTGTGTGTGCATGCCTGCCACTGTCCACCATGTCCTGACCAGCACACAATGGGAACATTGTATGCTCTGTAGTATGCTGCCTCGAACATGTGTTCTTTTCTCCTCCAGTAATGACCCATTAAAAGTTCCCAGGGAACGTGTGGACCCAGGCTAAGGGCAGGCCAATAGGACTGAATGCACATGGGTAGAGTAGTGCTGTAACTGGACATTGTTTTCTCACACTGTCCCAGTCGATTGGCAGAGGAACAGCGTAGACCAGAGGAACTGTTAGGACATAGGAGGCCCTCTACTTCCCTTTTCTAAAGGATCTCAATGATCTTGGTTAAAGAGTAAGTCGTTAAAAGTTGTCTGGTAATGCAACGCTAATGGAAATACTCAATATTAGTGTATTATGATTTTCACAAAAGAGTTTATATTCAAATAGATATATATATATATATATATATATATATATATATACATATATAAATAATCAAACTGAGAGAGAATATATATGAATAAATAAATCGGAGCACATAGTGCTTAATGACTGGATGAAAAAGAACTGTACATAAAATAATACAACAGAAAGAATAGAATCTATGGGGTGTGCTCAGGTACTCTTTTACAGACACATTATTATGCTTATTAAAGTTGTTAAACTTTACAAAAATAGATATTTTTTCAAGTGGAGTATATTTTGTATGAAATGATAGAAAAGTATAATCTAGAAGCAGAGGGGTCACGGTGTTGCCCTGCGTATGATCTTTCGGAAAGTGGCTTCAGGATGGACCCGAGCCCTGCGGACTGAGTTCCAGTACAAAATGGTGGAAATAAGGACTGTTATTGAAACAGTGACCGAGAGAGTGCCCAGACAAATTCCAAAAACAGTCCCGGGACGCTTCCTGAGGCCCAAGAAGTATGAAATAATGCGCTCTTTGATCTGAAAGACAACAACAACAACAACAACGACAACACAACACACAACACAACAAAGTGAAAAAGACTTATGAAGGACACTGCCCACTGAAGACACACTCCAAATCTGAAGGACCTGGAAACTATATGGGTGGATGAATGGAAAGCTTGCAAGCCAAAGCTACTGTAGAATTATGATGTACAGAAATGACAACAGGAACTAAATCTATAGTTAGCCATAGCTTGCTAGGCCTCAGGTAGGTCAAAGTTTCCCTGTTGGAAAATCCCAGGATTAAATACCCTCTACTCTGCTACATTTCAAAATTTCTGATTATAAATAAAACAATTTCAACCAGTTGAGAGGATGAAGTGGAATCTTACCGCCTCAGTTATGTCAATCTTCAACACTGCCGTTGTGCTAAATGATGGTTTTCCTCGGTCGCGGGCTTGGACTACCAGGGACCACTTGCAGTCCCTCTGCTTGGTGATGTTGTGCACAATCTCCAGAGACTTGATGTAAGGTTTGAGCTTGATCTCGCCTGTGGCCCCATTGATCTCAAATATGTTGTCGGGGTCAGCTCTCATGATGGAGTACTCAATGACATTGTTGGGCTCCTCAGCATCCTCGTCCACAGCCTGCTCAGATTTACAAAACAGCCAGAAAAATAATTAGTATGATACAGTTTGATTTCTAGACTTGTAGTCGAAGATGCCATTGATTTCAAACCAATCATTGTAATTATCACAGATTAATTGTCACTAACCCTTATCCTAGGCTAGATATGATTTTAAAAGGCAAATGACCTTAAATGAATAGTCAAATGAACTGTCAGCTGGTGTATTAGCCTAGTGCTGATTTCTTGCTTTCACTTTCACTCCACCATTGACACACCTGTATTTGCACTGGGGCACCAATGATCATGGTCTTCTCCAGGAAGTTGTCGTTGAATTCAGGAGGATGATCATTGAGATCCAACACCGTGACAAAGACTTCGGCCAGACTGTACTTTCCCTCCGTGTCCTCGGCCTTCACATAGAAGTTATACTTGGACTTCACCTCAGCGTCCAGACTGGCCCAGGCCTGGGTGTAGATAATGCCAGACGTGGAGTGGATGAGGAACCTGAGAGAGAGGGACCACATGGTCATTTATGCTCATCTGGTCAACTAGAAGGAGACAGCTGGTTGTGGACAAGAATAGGGGGAGGATGTTTGCCAGCTTGAAGTCAGGGAGACCGTTGAGGTTAACTGCTGATGGATTGGGATTGATATCATGCATAACTATGCTGTGTAATGACTGGGTCGTTAGTCGTTCTACCAAAAGAGATGTGGACTCACTCCTATTGATCTCAAATGACTAATGAATGTACATGCGTGAGAGGTGACTAATTCAGGAGGTAAGAGTGGGACCGAGTTAGAGAAAATGGCTGTTCCATTGTTGAGGATTAGATAAAATTAAAAAAAAACATGGAAAATCAGCTCTCACTTGCTTATGGCAGTGTTCCATGGAATCACTTAATCTTGGATTAAAAAGAGGGGCAGAATCTGCCCTGTCATAGCTGGACACTGAAAAACTCCACCAAATCAAACGGATCACATTCTGTAAACATCTCTTTTCTGAAAGGCCACTTTTATTTGGCTGCCCCCTTCCCCCTCATCTTTCGCCTCTCTTTAGACGTTTCCTTGTGAAAAATCGCACTCCGCCCGGAATCTGTCAGGATTCACACGTTTATAATTTGACTGCTGCTTTGTCGAGAGCATATGCAGAAAAGAGGCATAAATTTGCACATTTCTTTTCGCCCAGCTCTGATAGCTCCTGAGAGTGTCAGTGAGTGTTTCTACCCCCAGCTGTCATACTGCTTGCTAATTGGCCCCAGCCATAGCAGCCAGACTTGGGTGTCTATTTTTACCGCTGCAATCCAATCATGAGCTTAGTTAACACCTTGCTGCCATCCCTAAGCTGTTTGTGGAGGAGTGGAGCGATTCATGTTAAGGAGGACAGCCAAAGCAGCCATGTCCCCCTTGTGTGTAGCCAAGTGACCTCCTCCTCAATAAACATGGCCGCCATGGACTGGCCACTACCCATGATGCATCACCTGCTCTTCTATTATGGGATCTTGGTCAGACACACTCACACAGCACACACACACACACACACACACACACACACACCGCTTGAGTCTGATTGAAGTCTAGAAGTCAAACATCAGCTGTGCATATCTGCAATCTGCCCTGGTGTGCGCATCAACAGTGCAAAAATATTCACAGGAATATTTAAACAGAAATGACAATGCTGACTGAAATATTACCGATTGAGCCTAAAAGCGCGTTCCCATTCTAAATGTAATGGATTTTTGCCACCAATCAGGTGCTTCCAACAAAAACTGCCACAATACATGCTTAATCTCCGAACCTCTAACCTTTCATGGATAATGAACGACAAGGATATTCAAAAATCCCTATAGGTCTCTCTCACATTTATGGCGCATATTAATTCACATATTTTTTAGATGAAAGCCAGCGATTAAAAATTACGCTGTATGACAATGTGGCATAAAGGTCATCCTCTGCTGTCACAGGGATTTCCGCGCTCTCTGTGTAAATGAGTTATTATGGGTGCATTAGAATGAATGATATTGCATAAGTGATCATGTCTGCTATATTGGCAGTGGTCTGTTGCCATGACGTCCAGGAGTGGGGACGGATTTGGGCGCCCCTGCCCTAATAGTACAGCTAATGCTGACAATTGGCGTGTGAGAGAGGGGTCACTCTCGATACTCACAGATCAGCTCCTGATCCATAAATGGAGTACTTCACTTCACCCCACAGCCCAGAGTCAGGATCGGAGGCCTGGAAAGCAAACAAACATGCACTCAAGCACACAAACAAACAAATAAACAAACAAAATCACTGATACAACTGCTGTGTATGTGCTTTAAAGGTTGTATCAGCGATGGCGGGGTAACGTCACTTCTGTTGATTTTCAAACAAAACAGACAGCTAGCTCGCTACTCCCCTCCCCCTCCCTCCCGTGCAATTGAAACTCTCCTAAACGCGCATCCCGTCGGTTATTGGTTGGAACACTTTATTTTGCCTTTGAGTGGTTGCCAACACTTGTTGGTAGCAATTGTTTTTGTGTACAGATCGTGGAGCCTAGGCTGCCTACAGAGACACATTTTTTTGACGGCCTGCTTATGGGGCAGGCAGCTAGCGGATCGTTAGGAAAGATTAGATGAATGTGATCATTTATGTTTGGGCGTTTTTTGGCCTGAAATCGCTGATACAACCTTTAAGGGATCTGAAACACAACTGAATGAAGGAGCCCAGGGTAGAGTCAAAACTGTGTCCATATAAAAGGCTGATAGATTAGAGACAGACTAGAATGAGTTATTGTGGTTTCTGTATTATCTATCTTCATTATATAAGTTGACAGACTAGAGAATGAACTGTGAATGGACCAAAGCCACCACAGGATCCATTTAACTGATTGGAAGTGGCTGATACTGTGTGTGTGTGTGTGTGTGTGTGTGTGTGTGTGTGTGTGTGTGTGTGAGCTTGTTTGACAGTAACAGTGTAAAAATGTGTGTGGTGGGATTTGATCTCCAGAGCATCCTGTCTGGTGGGCGAAACAAATGCATAGGTTAGAGATCAGGGCCTGATGCCAGACTGCTGTCCCAGTTACCCCTTCACACACACACACACACTCTCACACACACTCTCACACACTCACTCTCTCTCTCTCTCTCACACACACACACACACACACACACACGCACACACATACACACACAACACACACAACACAAACACACACACACACACACACACACACACACACACACACACACACACACACTGACAACTTTGTAGTGGCGAATTCTGTCATACGTACTGTCACAGCCACGACATTGGATCCTCCAGGGGAGTTCTCAGGAATCCTGGCGATGTAGTACTCGGAGGAGAACTTGGGCGTGTTGTCGTTGGTGTCAATCAGGTTGATGATGATGTCGGCTGTAGCGCTGAACCTCTCTGGAGTGTCAATCTCAACTGCCAAGAGCTAGGGAACAAAAAATTATACAATTATGGAAGGTAGAAATGTTAAAAGTGGGTTAAAAGAATTCACAAGAAACTAAACAACTGATTTACAGACTACTACTGAAAAGTAAATGAAACTGTAGAAATGACAGTTAAAATAAAAATGTATTCAGCATTTAAGAATCAATACTATAGTAGCTAGTACTGTATAATAGATATAGCCATAATAGCTAACTGTTATTATTTACCAGAAAATAACAAATGCTCAACAAGTAATTTCACTCTTGCTGCTTAGTCCTGTCTGCTAAAGTCTACTCCTTCACCCTCCCCTGTGATGTTTGCAGGCATTCTCGCACCTTAAATGCTATGAACTGGTATTTCTCATAGTCGATGGCAGTGGAGTTCTCCACGATGATGGTGACCTGGGCCTCGTTGAGGACAGTCTGGGGGACGACTCTGAGTACTCGGCCCGGTCCAACTAGCCTCAGCTTAAACTTTGCGTTGGCTCCCTGCCGGACAGAGCAAAGAGGAAATATTGCCCAAATACCCAGGAACGGAGGATTATACATTTTGTGTTTGCAGTCAGACAAAGGACAAAAAGCATTTGAACCGTGAGGGATAAAGTGATTTGCTGTGATCACATCTTGTTGGAGGGTCTGTCAGAGTCATTTTCAGATCAACAAAAACAAGCTATCATGGAAAAAATACTTAAAAGCCAAAGTCCATTACTTTAATTGTTTCATGCAAACACATCTAATAAGAGCACAGAAATAAACTGTTCTAGTTATACTAGCCAAAAACATGGAGCAGCAATCTGCTCACTTTCAGGGGGGCTGCCACAACATATTTTAGGAAATGGTGACATAACCATTCCCATTGTGTGCAAATTAACTTTTGCCTTCATTACTAACTATCTAGGATCCATTAAACAATAATTCAGTTGTTCAGAATGGTACTCTGAGTTTTGTGACTTTTAATAACTCTAAAGTGAACTGAGCAAATGTTTACTACACAATCAACAACCATATATATGGAACAACAACCATAAGATATGGAGAGAAACACCAAGTGAGAGAGAGAGAGAGATAGAGAGAAAGAGAAAGAGAGAGATCTGAAATATCACAGCATGCTGTGACTCTTATAGACCATTAAATACCAGGCACTGCAAAAACATGGTCCTCAGTTTGACATTTTCTCATACATATACATATTTTGATGAAATGCATCTTATAATACAGGACCTAAGCTTAGTGAACATCTTCTAGCTATCAAAGTGGCTATCAAGCTGTGATTCTTTATCTGATGACAAACTCACACACGAAGAGTCATACACTCTACCTGGTCTGAATCATTGACAGTGATTTTCAGGCCTCGTAGAATCTCCCCTTCCGGTGGGTGTTCGTACATGGTCAGCTCAAATCGACTTTGAGGACCGTTCTCCCCATAGAATGTTGGGGGGTGATTATTTAGGTCAACTACTCGGATAGTCACCATGGTGATCGCATAGCTCAGTTCCTCATTCTCTGGTCCCAGCTCAGATGCCTTAGGAAAACAAAACAATAAAAAGGTCAGAAAGATACAGAGGAGATTTCTCAATATGGGACATTATAATGTGACATTCGTGTAATGTTAGTCTGTTTTGGACAGTGTTTAACTGCATCCTAATGGACTGTGACCTTCACCTTGACTTTGAGTTCAAAGAGCTCATTCCTCAGCTGGACTGGATAGGTCAGTAGACTAATGCATCCGCTGGTGCTGTTAATGCTGAAGTACTCTCCACTTCCTGGATGATACAAACACATTCGTCCATTAGGTTAGGCATAAAATAGTGTACAACTCATAGTGTGGCAACAGTAACAAACACATTAGCTGCACCAGCATGGTTCTGTTCTTTGGAGCTTTCCTATTTGCATTTTATATTTTTAAATGTGGCATAATGAGTTGTGGGTTTTTTCTTGATTAGGGAGTGTTGAGCTCTCTGCTACTTTTGCTAATTTCACTGGGCTTTGTTTTGGAAACAACACCTTAGATGCTTACCATTCATGAAGGAGTAGTGGATAGGATTGGGATTGCCCTCATCTCCATCTTTGGCTAAGACTGTGAAGATCTCTGAGCCCTGAAACAATATTTTTTTGTAATTTTTATCCTCAATAATTATCTGTGGAAAATTTTTATTTTCAAACAATTGAATAATGGCTTAGTCTATGACAAGTATACGTCTAAATATTTTAGGCCAGTTTCCAATACATGGATTAAGCCTATTTCTAGACTAAAAGCTTTTTTTTTTTCAATTGAGATTTTCATTTTCTTGAACTTGTCTCAATCCATGTGCAGGAAACTGCTCCTACTTTAAGTGAGACTTGAGCTACTGCTCTACTTACAGGCACAGAAACCTCATACACATAGCCAAAGTAGGGTGTTCCCACAAATGCAGGAGGAGTGTCCTGGGAGTCCAGGACGTTGATGGTGACAGTGGCGGTGGAGGACATCACCTGGTACTTCTCATTATACTTGCCTCCCCCATCCTGAGGCAGGGGATTAAGAGAGAGACATATGGACTCTTAAGGGTCATTAGATAGCGGATAATGTCAGAGAGACCGTACACAGTAAGCCCCTGGACAACAAGAACAGCACGTTGCAGGGGTCTATGAGCAACTATTAACTACAGATAGAGTGGAATAAGTATTACAGTACAGTATTTGGGATGATTGTGGAATAATATCATCTATAATGTGAATTTACTAGATTTATAAAGATTATACTCCAGTTCTTCAACATATACCCATTCATGACATCAGGTAATTAATCCATCCCAGTCATGTTGTCATGGTGACATAATTCCAGCCATTGAGGGTTGCAAGGTGGACATTAACCTTTGATCCCACACTTCAGGACACAGCGGGGGAGAGAGGGAGACTCACCTTGGCCACCACAGTGAGGAAGTGGGTCTTGGTTGTCTCATAGTCCAGTTTCTCACCAGGTTTTATGCGCAAGACCCCACTGTGGCTGTCTATGGTGAACTTAGTGGTGGGAGAACTCTGTGGTTAGCAATATAGCGAGAGAGAGAGGGAAGGAGAGAGAGGGAGTGATGGAGGGAAAGAGTGGTGATATATTAACAATGATCAGTATAAGCAATGTTTTGATGACTAACCCTTCTAAAAACTGGTAAAGTATCTGCACACAGTAGAGGACATCAGAGGCACCCCAAGCCCTGAGATAATTCTTTGAATTCCAAATGTTCTAATGCTTTCATCCTTCAGATGCTTTCATCTCATTCTCTCTCTCTCTTTCTCTATCATTGTCACTTCATTCTAATCCATAACAAAAAAAAGGTATTTTCTTGAAATGGCTGTTGCTGAATGTTTCAGAAAATCCCGTCAGCCTTTTTGTGTGAGTCACTGTTGCCACGTGAACAGTGCGCGCTCCTGTCCAGTGCATGCCAGCCAAAGACAGGCCTAAGCTGCGGCTTAGCCCTCAGTACCTTGCTCAAATGTAATTGAAATTTAATCCACTGAGGTAGCAGCACATTTTCTAACTGCACTGTGCTACTGAAATTAATAGTTCCCCCCTTCCTCATACAGTGACACAATTTTCTTTATTCGTGCCTGGATGCATTTCTACAGTATACATGGATAAAATACTAGTCTAACGGTCATATGGGGACACACCATTTTATTGGGATGTAAACAAGCCAGGTACTCAGAGCTAGGTTACCTGTAGGTAGTAACTGACACTGCCTCCAGATCCCAAATCTCGGTCCACTGCCTGGACCTTATAGAGGCTGGTGCCTTCTGAAGTGTCCTAAGTATAAGATAGAATATAGATAGAGTGAGAGGACATTTGTGTCCATTTACCTGTAAAAAGAATTGAATTATGATCGAAGAATCTGGCATAGGTCCATTGTCACAGAATTAAGGGAGGAAATGCACTACACCCTCATAATTGTATTCACTTTCAGAGACAAATAATTATTATACTATTTAAAACATCAGCTTCATATATAAATTATAAACTTAAGAATGTTAAGTACATATCATGTGGTTTTAACCTGATAAGCATGACTGGGTTGTAGCCACTGACTTCTGGTTGCCAGAGCTGATAAGCCAATTTTGTGCCGTGATACTCATACTGACCTCGGGGACGTCCACTATGAATGGCAAATTGAGAAATTCAGGTGGCTCATCGTTGGCATCTGTGATGAACACTCTTACTTTCTCCACCACCTACGTGACAGGCCGAGATTAGAGCGGTTAGAGCAAAGACACTCAACTGTGCAGCTGTGATCGCTTTTTTGGGGGGGGGGGGACAAACAGTCGATTTCTCAACTGTTGGCTCACCTTATTCCTTCCATCTGTAATACTGACAAGAACCGCAATCTCGCCTTGTTGCTAAACACAAAAAGAAACAATACAATGTCACGTGTCACTCAGGCACAGCAAACAAACAAACAAACTTGTTCTCACCTCATCTTGACAACATACCTCTCTGTCTAACTCAGAGACAAGAGTCACGTTGCCCGACTTGGGGTCAACTTTGAAGTATTCCTTAGTGCCCTTCTCAAAGGCCACGCCGTACCGCACAGGGTCTCCTTCTGGGTCAGTGCCATTGAGCACGAATACCTGTGTGCCTGGACAACACACAAGAGGACAGAAACGGACACCATATGCACATCAGTATCAAAAGGTGAAAGGATGATACAACTACAGCGCCCATACCACATTAAGACCCAACAGGGACCTGGGTTCGAGTTCGACCAGGGTCATTCCCTGATCCCACCGCATCTCTCTCTCCCACTCCCACTTCCTGTCACTCTCTTTACTGTCCTATCCGCTTTCAGGCATAAAAGCCCCCAAAAATATTTTTTAATAAAGATAAAATTACCCAATAAACATTAGAGAGAAATATTCTTGAGTCACTATGGATATCCAACAATAACATACTGTATATGCTTGGTGTGTTAAAAACTCTCTCTCTCGTATAATTCTGATCACCTATAAGACCACATTTCCACCTCCAGTGGTTTGTGGGTAATAATTATTGTTGTACGCATATGCTTGAGCTGGAGGTTGTGTCTGTGTCCTTGTTATTAAGCAGGCATGTGCGTCACGCTGTATGGAGGGCATTACTGGATCCGCTCATCTGATCAGTCTGCTCATCAGCCGCACACATGCAGCACAGCCGCCACATCCACATCCACTGACACAGACACAGACGCAGATACAATCAGCCAGAACTACAGACATGGCTACAGTCAGCCAGAATTGCAGACACACCCACAGTGAGACAGCTACTGACACAGCGCTGGAGCTCCTCTCCGCCTCTTTTCCACATCTTTCCAGCTCTCAATCTATCCCCCTATCTTTCTCCCTCGATCTTTCTCTCTCCCTTCATCCTACCCCGCACTACAAAAATCTACAAAAACGTACTGTATTTTATCACACACACACTTGTTATCATGCCAGAAACACTCACCCACAGGTGTGTCCTCTGATAAGCTGAACAAAGCCATGTTTCCATCGAGGCTGCTTGGCCCATTGTCATAAAAATATGGAGCATAATCAGACCGCCCTGAAACAGACCAAAAGCCCTGAGATTACTAAAACTGTCAGAGCAATCAATGTTTACATACTGTAGATTTAAACAGCACTGAAAGAAATATGTGTGCTTAACAATGTCAGTTGACCAAAGATATACATATGTACTAACTTTAATCACATAAATGTTTTCATAAAACTACAGAGTGCTAGTGTATCCAATCCTGAAAACAGTATACATTGCAGTGTAAATTAAGTGATAGAGTAAGATCTCTTTGTATGTGATGATATCTCTGTTCGGTTGTGAACATGAGACATCGGCATTAAAAACTGAGGAGTGCAACACCCCATTTTAATGCAAGCAGCACTCACTTGCTATAGGAGCAGGTGAACAAATGAACAACGTGGTGAAAGAGAGGGGGAAAAACAACAAGGAGAGCAAAAAAAGTTAGAGTTAGAGAACAGTTGTAAGGCTCACACTTAGACCCCCCCCCCCCCCTCCTCAATAGCACTCTCATTACGCTGAGAGGATTAACAGAGGCAATCAGTGCATGCCTGTCCAGGAGCCAAGCACCCACCCACCCACCCGCGCAGACCACACAAACAAACAAAAAGGACGGCCGAGGCTCGGGCCAAACTCACCCAGGGAGAGGTGGATCGCGACGAGGAGCAGAGGAACCCCAGCCCTGGTCATCCTGGAGGAGAGGAGCGAGCTGGGAGTAGCATGCGGATCGGCGGGGAGACTCGCACTGGAGACACTCAGACACACATACGCGCACGGTTGAGTTGCGCTGCCCTTCTGCAGGAGCGTAAGGAGCTGGAGGAGCTTCTCAGCCCCTAATCCCGTGACGCATCCTTAGCCAACTGCACACATGCACACATACACACACAGAGACACTCACACACACACATACAGTCACATACTGTACGCACACAGTCACACATATACACACATCTCATAGCTGACTGTTTCTAACCACACATAGACTAAAATCACATCTAGATCTGAATCACTCTTGACACGTCTTGGGGTAATTAAAACCATAGCTATTAAAAACAGCTGTTAATATATTCACCTAACCAACCAATAATTTGTGACAGAGCTCCCAGTCATTATAGCGAATGTCTTTTTCTTTTCAAAATGTTTTCACAGGTAAATGTAAGCCCCACTGGCACGCATTCCATTATCTTGATTGCACTGATGGGATAGTTTACTAGAAAGGATAAACTTAAGTCTTCCTATCCATCTTACCAGAACTCCCAGTCTCCCATAAGCTCCCACTGCTCTTAAGCACACTGGCTTGGTAACCAACGTCAGCATACATATTGTACACAGAAAAATGTCAAATGATTTAGAAGCATTCCAGGTTCTCCAAGCGCACTGCATACTGTAATACTATAATACTGTAACAATCTCGTGTTTGAGGGGAGTTTGCATGATGGGATAAACAACATTGCAGAGAACTCATATTGTGGTGAACCCTGGGACAAATATACTCTGTTATTGTTCACTGTTCATGTAACCTGTGCATCATATGGTGTTTCAGAAGAATGTACTTTAGTGCATGTCATTTTTTTTTTTATTTGTACACATTCTGCCACCATCAGTGGCTATTTTCAAATTAATCTACTCGATTTTATCTGTGCAGAAACATGCAGTGCATTTAAATTCCAAATTCTGGGAATATCATGTCATGTCACCTCATAGGTTTGATATGCCTTTAACAAACCACAGAAATATACTGAGATGGATTTAGCAGGTGGTAGGTGACTACCTAAGAGGCATTGAAAAAACCTTGCAAATACCACAACCAACACCAATAAAAAGCCTGCTACCATGGTGTCTCTCAAAAAGGTTTCCTTCCTGTTCCACAGGGTTTCTGACCAAGAGCACTAAGTGACTAGTGGACAGCCTGAGTGGTTAATGAAAACGGTTGTTTACATCTGTCCTTTACATGACCACATATCATCACATAAATTAAAGTTCAAATTAAAGGAATCCAAATTCCAGCTCAAAACACAGCTCAAAATAAGTACTGTTGCTTTAAGTTGTATGCTTATTAGCTACTTCTGTGGAAGTAATTGGAAGTGTTACTGGTATTATTTTCTGATGAATTAGCACAGTAGGTTCACACTGACACCTACGTTTCTGCTGATTACACTGTTGGATGTTTACCCTCTACTAAACTCCTATTTTCTCATGATTAGGAAGGAGGATAAGGACATTTGAACTGAACGTTGCAAATGACTCCGAACATGTTAAAAATGAATTTCAATATCCCTATGTCTATAATCTAATCAATGATCTGACAAACATAAAAAAAATGTACATTTGAATGGCTACTTCTTAAATCTGGTTCTTCAAACTACCAGCCCAATAGAGCATAAATCTTTTGGAGGATGTGTTGTAATGAATATTGAGGCTGGACTCTATAGAACTTTTCCTAACTTTTCTATGTCTCAACCCATTTATTTAGTCAATGAAATAACTATTGCAGTAATACTTAATCTGCAGCACAACTAAGAAATGCAACACCTTCACTGCTCTGTCTACTACTATAGCCTATGCCTTACAACAGTGATAACTATCTGCCTTGCTATTTCTATCAGGAAGACATCATTCATTCATTCATTCCCATCATTCTTGAAACTTCTTTAACTCTGTTTTTGTAATTACCACGGAATAAACTATCACCATTTTAAAACCGAACGAGACACTGGCAGCGCTGCTCTAATATGCAGGCCAACTCTCTGGTCCCTGCTCTAAAACCTGCTTCTGTCCTCCCCTCACACGGTTGGACCAGGTCAGAGCTTAGCCATGTGTGCCTGGCCTCAGCCTCTCACACCTGAGCGTCCTCACCTCTCATGTGACTTAACACTCACAGACAGCACACTGGGCACAATCTTGGAAGTGATAGCACACACAAACATACACACACACACACACACACTCACTCACGCACACGCACACGCACACGCACACACACAAACACACACACACACACACAGGTAAAGTATTCATCCCACAACGAGTCCTTGATTTGCTGTGATGGCATTACAGTAGGATCATGCTCTGGGGCAAAAGGTTGAAGTGAAGGTGACGAAGTGAAGGTGACAAAGTGAACATTCCAACAAGACCTACGGCAGACACCTTGACAGGTGGAGTTGTGAGCTATACTTGGCAAACCCAAACACCCAATTTGATATGGTCAAAAATATCTTGCATGGGCCAATAATTACTATGAACTGTTACAAGACTCTGACAAGAATGAATGGGTGTAAATGAAGAAAAAAAAACAGAAATGTGTAAAACTCATTCAGACTCACATTTGTCAAATCTGTGAACAGACAGTTGGTCTACTAACTCTCGGGCTTTGAAGGGATGAACAATTTTGAAAATTAGATGGAAAAGAAACTAAATGAGACAACCCAAAGGGATATACATACATTTTAAACACACTGTACATAAACACAAACCCCTTCCTTAAATCAAACTTGTCACATGCATGGACACGTGCAACGCACATCATTAAAAACATCAGACTTCCAAAACATCATGAAAAAAACGTCATGAAAAAAAAGCAAAGGGGGTAACTTCCGAGGCTTTTAGAAGATCTTACTCAAATCTGACCTTAAAAGCATGAGTGGACAAGTCAATCAAATATGATTATGCAGAAGAAATCTCTCTGGAGAGAAAGAATCAGCTGTCATCTGTGCCTCACAGACTGTGCTGGATTGATGGTTTATCTCTCATGTGATTCTGTCATAGTTTAGATGCTTTAGGGAAGATAAAATATACATATCTATATTTGTACATATTTAGAGGCCATTAAAACATCTGTTTGTTGTACCACATCCTGCATCAAAATTGCGAAATAAACATGTCACGTGTTTGGCTGAGAAAGATGAGCAAATCGCTGGTTAGGACACTGGAAATGTTTGGTTCAGAGATTTTTAAAAATCGTGAACTAAAAAAGAGAAAGTGGTCAAATTTAAACTATTTTCAAAAACTAAAGAGAAACAGGAGATGAGTCACAGCATGGTGCGCTCCTCTGAGTGATGTCTAATCCCGCCGCATGCTGTTGCATCTTTCCATCACATGCAGCCTCTCACTGTGATCCCCAGTGCTCATTTCCACCCAGACCCTACTCACACAATCACAGACACTCTCTCACACACACGTACGCACACACGCACGCGCGCACACACACACACACACACACTCACACACACACAGACACTCACACACACACTCACACACACGTGCACGCACACACGCACTCACACACACACACACACACACACACACACACACACACTCTGTTGTGATGACGTTTATCTGTACCTCAGGGGGACACAGCAACTCGTGGCAACAGTCTCGGTGAAATGACTCACCCTGAGCAACGCGCCCCACTAAGTGCTGATGAACCGCGGCGGCGGTCTCTGATTTGGCACTGCGTGTTCACACTGTTCGGGGATAGGTCACATGATCCGTAACAACATTTCACTTCAGCTGCAGCAGACTATCAGAGGACAGCCTGTTTGCATAGCCCTTTCACAGGTAGAGTATATTATGGTCTAACCAACGCACTGGTGACGCACATCGGATCTCACACCACTATCCTTTTCACTTTAACACGTATATAAAAAGGACTAACGTGCTTGTGATGTACCATTTAAGCACAGGAAGGTCAGTCATGAGTGAAGAATAAACTGCATGAAACACAAACCAGTTTAATAAAGAAAAAGAAACAGTGTATTTTGGGATATGTTAAGGTGTCCAGTGAGTTGTTTCACACTATGTGCAAATGTTAGATTTGGAAAAGCTAACATGTCGCACTCACACTGATAACCAACACCACAGCTGAGGAAATCACAAAGTTAAGATGAATTGCAGTGTGAGAGAGAGAGTTCACCGGAGCGACAAAGATGTTGAATTTTAGTAGTTTTTATTAATCAGGCCTGATTAGGCTAACAGCATTGGTGCAAAAAAGTTTGACCTAATGTGGGCGGGGCAGGTTGGCACACTGATTTTGGGGTTGGTTGGCACATACATTCTCTATGGCTATTTTGTGACAAATCTATAAACTTTGTATTTTACACATAAAAACATCATCAATCTTTATTTTAACATTGTTATTGTAATTACTGAACATAGTTTTACATTTGGAAGCATTTCAGACATTTCTAAACATTTGAAGTAAAAAAAAATTCGGTAGGGACCAAATTGGTCTTGACGGTGGGCCCTACTGAAGAAAAACACACAGAAAAGAAATCAGCAAAGCCCTACAGGTAGTGATATAGATGAGCACTTCAAACAAAAGCAAAAGGAGTACTGCAAAGGACTATAACATAGGTGTTCCAACCAACCCCGACTACATGTGCCAACCAACCCCGTGCATGGGGCAGGTTGGAACACGTGCACAACACCACTTTAATCATATATAACTCAAAACAAGGGATCATTTGTTGACATTGAATGTATACATTTTGTAGCTGAGATCCCAAGCTTTCAGTTAATAACAATTTGACCATTTCAACGCATTGTAAGACGGAGAAATATAACCGAGAGTGAAAAGTGTTCCAACCAGCCCCGGTCTCCCCTACTGTAAAATGTTTTTGTATTTGAATAAAATGCAAATACAAATAAACAAACATATTAAATCAAGTTGTCTATCAATGGGTTATGCTGTGCTAAAACAAATTCCATCATGGGGACATTAAAATATATTTTATTATATTATATGGCTATCTATGGCCATCTATTTTTGTAGCTGTTAAAATAATTTGACCTTTTTTTTTTGTCTGAGCTGGCAAAGAGCTATAACAAAGTAATCCAAAATCATCAAACACCTCTCAAATAAATGCTTAAAATACTTTTGTATGAAACAGGAATGAAACACCAATTTAAAAACTAACCTTAATCTAATCATAACGTTACATTCATAATGCTACAGACCCTAAGGCTTAATCCCATTTGTTATTCTTCCCCTTCCCCTAGCCTACCCCTTGTCTTGTCCCTCGAAACAGAGTGGCAATACATATAGGGTGAGAATATTCCCCCTGGATATAGGACACCATGCACTAGCCTATAGGGGACAGCTGGGACGATCAAAACACGTTTTAATTACACATAATTTACAAAGAGACCACACCGAAAGTTAATATTTTGTCACTTGCAATAACTTACATCTGTCTTTTGTCAAATACAGTTGCACTTTCAGCTCTGAACAAAACGGTTCAGGAATTCTTTAAGCAAAAGTGGAACGTGCACAATGTTTCATTTATCCCACCTGGCCGGGACGAATAAAACAGGCATGGGGGACGAAATAAACATACGGTTTAGCCTAAGCTACGTAAACTTCCCAAAATCTAAATATTTCACAACAAATCCTTGACTGGTTGAATGGTCACCAGAATTCATATCGCTACCTGTAGCCTAGCCTAGATGCGACAAGTGTTTATGAGTGAGCTTGATGAACCATAAATTAAAAGTTGTCTTAACATTACATTAGGACCAGGCTTGGAATTTCATAATTTTAGGGGCAAGGCCACTTGGCCTTCAGTTGGGCATGTTTGGCAGGGGGCACAAAGGCCAAAGTTAACTATACAGTAGACATAAAAATGATCAAAGTTGTATTTAGTCTATTTACAGCAGTAGACCTGCATCACTGTATGAAACATGACATATTACATAGAACTGTAAATCATCTGATTTTAATATTTACAGATATCTAGGCTGTATTTAACATTTATGTTTTATTTGGCCTGCTATGAAATTTAAAGCCCAAAGTTGGAGACATGCATGTAGAAATTTGCTGCAAATTCAAAACCGGATTACTCTGGAATTGCTATCTGTACAGGGGGATGCTTTACACCTTTGTGTTCGGTAAGGTCTGTTTATTCTGATATGTTTGTATGTATTGTTTGTATATGGGAAGAGTTCGCAAAGCATTCCACCGAGATGAATGGGTAGGGAGATGGGCGCAGAACTGTATAATAATATGATTAAATTAAAGTTACTTTTCTCGCGAACCATTTATCACAGCAACTAGTGGCTAACATTGTTTAAAAGCTAAGACAAAGCTCTTTCATGAGATGTGATACATGTAATGTCTGTGTAATGAGTAGGCTACTTCTTGCCATGCGCTGTCACTTTCTCCACTGCGTAAAAGACTAAATTAATTTGCCCTGTGAATGCTAAGATTATTTTGACAGGCCATAGGTTAAATGAAAATCGCTATTAGTCGGATGCAAAGCAGAATATTGAAAGAAGGGAGCACCAAGGCCACAGTGGCCTGTGAACCTCCGATTTTCAAACCTTGATTAGGACAGTATTATCATTAAACGCTTTTACAAAGTAGGCCCACAGTTAACACTTAATGACCTAGCAAATGTTGGCTGGGTAGGCTAGGTACAATAAGCAGGTAGGAAAATTAGTCTAGGATGACGTGATTCAACAGACGCAAGTTGTGTGTGTGATTAGATAAATAGGCACTGGCGGATGCAATAAGTAAATAGATATCTTTGCGTGTTAGCACAAGCAGTAGCCTGTAGGCCTAAACTCACATGCTAAAAACAATAAGTCATGTATAATGGCAAGAGTGTTTGCCACTTTCCGAAGTCTGTCTGACACTTCAAACTAGCACTGCAAATGCATCAAGAAAGGTTCCGCCTTAGACCGTCATAATGGCCAATCGTAGACTAGGATTTTGGGGTGGCACCTGGGGTGGCCAATCGAATTTCAAGGGTGGCCTATACCACCCAAAGCCACCCCTCTGGCTCCGCCCCTGGAATTGCCTCGCCGTGAGAGGGGAATGTTACACCCAAACAACACAACTACACAAATCCACACCAGTGATTGGGGGAATTAGAAAAGAATGAGGATGAAGAATGATGAGGATGTGATTCCAATTTCTCTCTCTCTCTCTGCTGCTGCTCTCTCACACTGTCTATACAACAATCAGAGCCTTTTAAGTTTGTTACTGGTAAGAAAGAGACACTTTGAAAGAGACACTTCACACCTCAGCGATCACCATCAAAGTCATAAACACAAGACGTTCTCTGATGAAGCAGTGCCATGAACACACACTCAAGGCCACAGCTTTGTCTGCAATCCAAATTCAATTGTCCGATCCAGTGATGACCTACAGTACAGTCAGTCATTCAGAGAAACAATCTCTTAGAAGTCGTGGCACTAACTGAGTGCAGCTGCCAGATGTGGCGTTGCGTGTCGTCTGTATGGAGTGTGTAGATTAGTGAGGGCAGTGGGGGGTGTGATGCAAGATGGCAGGGTGGAAGCAATGGCCATGTCATGTGACCCAGCAGTGGCCCTCTGAATGTGAAAATTAAAGCTCCGTTGCTTGCTTACCTCAGCGTCCTATGTGAGATAGTGGGTGATATGCTGAGAATTATATGTTTTAATGTGTTAAGAAATCAGGCCTGGATATCAATATATTTGGCCTGAATGTGTTTTTGGAGGTTTGTACAATTTTCACCTTTTAGATTTACCCCAACTGAGAGGAATCTAAACAGATTTATGTCCCTTTTTATTCATGCAATGTTTCACATGCACAAACACAGAAGGGGGAAGAAAGTGTGTGTGTGTGTGTGTGTGTGAAAGAGAGAGAGAGAGAGAGAGAGAGAGAGAGGGAAAGAGAAAGGGAGAGCAGAGGAGCACAGGAGAAAATCAATGAAGAGTATAGTTTTACAATTAAACAAACTACTCAGTCAAACTATTCAGACTATACTACTACTCAGACAAACTATTCAGTTATAGGATATATCTGCACTCTTAAACAAAGAATGTGTTGAAAACAACACAACTTGCATTGTTTTTAACACATCTCTTTGTCCAGATAGGGACGGCACAGTTTGAGTTGTTTCTAACACATTTGTTTTAAGAGTCTCTTCTGTATTCTAAATGTGCTGCTTGCCCAATTCTTCTGTGAAGATATTACAGTATCCAGATGTCAATGTAGTCATGGTGTGCACCACAAATCTCAGTACACCTGACAAGTGTAGAATTAACACCATACTTCCATACATCTGTCTGAAAACAGTACAGTGTGGCTAATTAGATATTGCAAAGTGATCTAGGCCTTAACGGATTATTATATGGAAATAACTGTGATTACATTAAAACAGAATTATTTCAGCTTTCAATAAATATAATTTCAAATATCATTATCCAAATCTTGAACCATTTAGAACATTGGTGATACTGAATTATTCTATGAGCAACAGGATTCTTGGGCTGAATGGCTGACTTAATCACTGAAGGCTTCTTGCACTGATCCGACTGCTGGTTGTTCCGACACACCACCACAGGGACCCGCCATCTGGTGGCTGTTAGCATTGTCAATGAGTATTAACATAATGTATTGAAAACAACACACACACTTCTTATTCACCAGCCTACTCCACTCCCCCAGGACCTGTGCACCAGGCATCCGCACACTCCTCCATCATATTCCGAAATATTCATAGAGTATAAGCCCCAGGCCCTGATTAGGGGCTCCTAGCAGTCAGGTGGCTGTGGCCGCTCACATGTATATTTCAAACGAGGCACCTGCATGCGGCCCCACAGCTGGGAGCATCTGCTTTGGACTCCGGCGCGCTCCAGAGTAAAAGGGCAGATGGTGGACAAGAGGATTACTCCCATAATCCTTTGTCATCTGGCGCGAGGCATGGCGGGAGCCCTGTAGGGAAATAGAAGGTGGGACATGTCAACCCCGTTGCTCAGGGACACTGGGGCTGAGAGGGCACTGCAAAAAACCCATCAGTAGACACACAGATATGAAGTTATGCACACAAACACATACATAGTAATTTAAACAGAAGGGGCCCAAAAGTGCTCTTCACTTTGAATAAGTGTTCTAGATTGTTCTTTCACTCCATGTTCTAGCAGTTGCTATTCATTCCCTCACACTTTACTCCCGTTACATCTGGTGGTGGGTGTGCTTTTGTGTGGTGTGGACAGGTCGGGGAGTGGCTACCTAGCAAACAAACCCCGTGACTGAGTTTCTATCGTGATGTCCTGTCTCTGTTCTCCTGGGATTATAATCCATGTGAGCAGGATTTAATAAAAAAAAACAGATGGACTGCGAGTGACTCTCTCGTCCTATGTGTGCTAATGGTCTCTCAGGGTTTATAATATCAATGCAGCATTTCTCTCACAAATGTAAGACTTTAAAACTACTAACAGACCGAGCCCAGGCTCTGTGCATTATTGCTGATGTAACGTTGTGGCATATTACAGCGTTTACTGAGTAAGTCCATAGAAATTCATATGGGAATACCCATATGTGTTCAATACAGCCCTGCCAGAAAACAAAAAACAACAACATAAAACTCAGATTACCTTTAACTTTGGGTGGCCTATGTATTGTACATCATGGGCTGCATCTAGCACTTGCCCCTGAGTAGGTCTGCAAAAGCTGAGAGAAAGCCTGCCAGTTTAACTGTTTTTCTTACGACAGGAGAAGGGAGCTTTGTACATGATCTTTCCAAATATCTAGATACCATTGGAACTAATTATCCAAATGAAGTTTCATTACAGGCAGATCTTTTTGAGACATTTTACACAATCAACTATTAAGGCAATTTGAAAAATACAAAACCACAAGAATATGGCTTCAGTTTGAACAAAGGCTACCTGCCTTAGCATAGGCTGTACACTAAGGAATGACTTTTATGGGGTCATTGCGTTCAGAATGGTCCCAGAGGTAAAGAAAATATTTAAAGCAATGATGACTTGATTCAATGTTCATGACAGTGTTTAAATCATATTAAATGATTATAAAATAGACTTCTGATGCCTGCAAACACAAATGAAAAAAAATATTACTTAGTTTGTCATTTGAAAATCTTAGATGTCATTTGAAAGAGACATTGTTTTTTTTTAATGCAACAGTATTTTGTGATAGGAAAAAGGGTAAACAATTTGACTTTTTTTTTTTGAAGAAATTATTTCCATCCTTGCCCAATTATGCATCGGTGCTTTGGAAATTAATATTTTGTAAGACAAGACCAATCACAATTCAATACATATTTATTTATTGGTGTTAACAAATCAGACAGTTTGCATTAACCATCATGACCATTTGCCACTGCTCTGATTCCTCTCCCACTTTAGAAATGTAGCATCATTGCAAGTGTCATCAAAAATCTTACACTGCAAATGTTAGACAGTGGAAACAAATGGCATTTGATAGCAACTTCCTCTTCCATCTTAACATTCGTTTACTCTTGTGGCAGCAAAATGATCCGTCATCTTAAATAAATAGCAAAATAAAATGTATGTTTTCTCATGACAGAACTGAGCTGATTTTTCTTTATCTTTTTCTTTTTTAAGTAGGCTTAACTATGTTTTCGTTCCCCTCACCTCAGGTTCATCGTGTTCACATAAAATAGGCCACCTTTCAACACATAAAACAAGAGCAACACACAGAACCAGGCCATTTCAACCTCCCTATTTACACCTGTGGCAACGCTGTGCCACAAACAAACCCAACCCTACATTTAAGCCAAAACTCTCAGTACTCTCATTGCTTTATTGGTCTAACTGTGTATGAGCAGAAGAGAATCTCTGGCATAAAGGTATGTGCGCGTGTCTGTTGGTTGGACAGTAAGATCTAAGTGCTCGGGGGCGACTGGTCGCCTCCACGGCTTTTTGGGGTCTTAAGGGATGACTTCACTTCTTGCGATTGCCCCCTCCTGACAGGATCATCACCAGCCTCATGAAGATATTCAGGGTGTCCATGTAGATGCCCATGCACCTAAAACACAAAAGACAGGATATAAGGACAGGTCTGAGAGGAATCAGGATATGCCATCAGAAGATATACTGTGTTATACTACTGTGTTGTAATCTGGCTAACAACCTGGCACAAAAGTGTCTTTGTAGTTTGCTAAACGTCATTATTTCACACATGCCTCAGGAGAGACATTACACATTACACTGCCTTCACAGAGGAACCTAATGACAAGTTCAAAGTGGTACAATGAACTATTATACGGTCAACAACCCATCATTAATTAGGGAGGAAGTGTTAGATATCCATAGACAGGAAGGAGCAAGGTGAAAAAGGTGGAGACTCACGCGTTAATGGGGTCGTATTTCTGAACGCCGTACATCGGGTGGGTCTCGGCGCGTTTGATGACCTTCTGTGTGTCGTAGAGCAGGAACATGCTGAAGAGCACCAGACCTCCGTATATGGCCACTCCGTACAGGCCAGCCCCAAACGCAGAGGTGGGGGGCAGGAACATGGAGCCTGATGGACAGAGGAACCAATCTTGTTTGTTCAAATACACCTATTTTCTACAGTAGGGCTGAATGATTTGGAGAAAATATCCAATGGCTAATGGCTAATATTGCTAATATCTAATTTTTCTGATAGATATTGTAATTGTGACTTGATTTATAAATATATAATTTTTTTTACGGTCTAGCTTCAGTTCAATATTTCACTACACAACACATTTGAGAAGAACTCTGGAATACTATGTATCGGGCAGACCTTTTTTGCTGTACATTCGTTGCACAGCTGGCCATGGTGCTTTTTAAGATGTTGATACATGTTCATTTTGTTGCCTCAAGAAGTAGCAAAATACTCCCAAATCGTGAGCTTAGCAGGCTTTGAAATTTGCTAATGCCATTAGTTGAAATTACGATTCCAATTTAAGATTGATTCATCTTTCAGCCCCATTCTACAGAGCATGTCGATTCCCATCTATAGGCTTTCTAAAACTGGTCTCATGAGTCTGTTATTGGTGTTACTGGATTTACCATATCCCTTTCTAAAAAAATCGATTTGAAAGTATCTTCCATGTTTGTGGACAATAAACTGATAAATACTTTTTTTTTTACAGTGAATGGTTGGTTCTTGGTTGTATTTCATGCATTACAAACAACTTCACTGATAGTGAGCCAAAGAGCATTTGCAGCCAAAACATTGGATTCTACCCAACATCTCAGATATTGTGGCGCAGTTCCTACTCACCCAGGGAAGAGGCTAAGACCACGCCGAAGCCCACAGCCAGGGGGCCGCCCATGTTCAGGAACTTCTCACTGGGGGCACACACGGCCACGGTGGAGAGGCCACCCACGATGCCCGCTGTGTACCAGGCAGCCCGTATCATCAGGGGACCGCCCAGCAGAGTCATAGGTGCAATCACCGCACCCATCACACCTACCATTAGAATACACACACACCATAAATAATCAACTCAGTTTAAACTACAGCATACAGTAGACTGAGCATAGTGTGGGGGGAATCATTTAATCATTTATATCATTCTAATAATTTACATCCTTATAATTGTTTGTGTGATTTTAAAACAATTGGCAACACGAAACAAATTACAACCGACCGACAGAGAACCCGTTCTCGAAACGGTTCCGTCCAGAATTCTTTGAACCTTGGTGCTATCTAGTGAATCAGCCCCTATTTCCACCAGTTTTGAACTGAACCAAGGATGAGTTATCAACAATGGGTGTTGCATGCTAAACAAAAGTGAACAAGATGCATAAACGGGAGAGTGAACAGTTGTCCCGTAAAAACGGCAGAAATTAGCTGTTTAAAATGCTAGTCAACGTCACAATAGTACAATTACTAGTGTAATGCTAGTTGACTAGTTTTGTTTACTCATGGCAACAGTGGATATGGATGGAACTCATGCTTTTAGCCATCTCCCCTCTGAACGGCAGAATGACACGCCCACTCCGGTTCGCACGAAAAACCAACTATTTTCTGGTTCAAGTTCCAAACCAAGGTGCCACCGGCGAACCGGCTTTTGTTTTAGTCTAAATGCTCCGAACGGATCAAATGTTGGTTCACGAACGGGAAAGGAGCCTTCTCTGTCGGTGGAAAAAGGCTATATGTGTAGAAACTGAAAGGTCCAAAAATGTCTTCCATATTTATTACACTACTAAAACCCTAGCCCAAGTCAAGTTTCACTTTTCCCATCTACATTAGTCCAGTCACAGATATTTCTTATGTGTCGTATAGTCCGCTTGTTTTCATTTACGTCTTATCACTTTTTCATAATCAAGATGAAGAAAATATAAATATCCTAAAAATAGTATTCCACAGATATCCATACATGTGGAACTAATTTAGTGATATAACTACTCAAATCACTATGAAATGGTTGCTGCTCAGCTTTTCTGTCACCATGTTTTGTTTTCTTTGACCATGTTCCAGAGCCGTATATACGGCTCTCCCTTGTCCTGTCCTTTACTGCCCCCTGGAGGCGGACTGCTGTACTTATGGTCCACAGAGGGCTTCCATAAAACAGACCATGCAGCTGCTGTGGCACAACAGGTCATCAGACATCAAGCAGGACAATCACACCAGCATACCTGCATGCAGCAACCAAGCCAGGTGTTTGGGAACTGGACTGTGTTCATAGGAGATGGACCGCACCAGCATGCCAGCTCCAATCATGGCAGCAAATGTCGCACCAATCGCCTGAAGAAAGGGAATCATACATAAGTACTTCTGTAGGTCAGACTACTCTGTATCTACATATCAAATAAAGCAATAAGCCCCAAAATCCCCCATTTTTACATATACCAGTTATCATTTTAAATTAAGCCACATCAATGGGAAATTTAACGATTTATTCATAGATAATCATTTTTTCGCCAAGAAAAATATTTCTTCTATCAAAATGATTGCCAAGCACTGCCGAGACACAACAACTCTTTGTATTCCAGTGAGTGGCAGAGTAATATAGAATGAAATTCTGATTCATGATCCGATTCCGATTCATATCTATCTAACTAACTTTAAAAAAAAAAAGGTTTCTTTTTAGTACGGCCAGTTTGACTCCGTGTCTTAGTGTGATCAAATACATCTGGTAATTTGTAGTTCCAAATAGAAATGCTATCCTACTACTGATAAAGCTCACAAAACTATATCAAAGGTGTGACATAAACAACACTATTAGGTGTGCCAACATACAACACCCATGTAATTTATCTAACAATGACTCAGCAAGAAATTATGGCAAGGCATTCTAATCTCGTAGCAAGGATTGTTACTTGATGATGAACCAGAAACATTATAGATCACAATATATTAATAATAGTCATAGTAACTTATGTCTGCCTGGTGGCTTTGTTTGAAAAGTTTAAATAGCAAACATAAATGTAATTTATTTATGCATATGATCCAATGTTCAATGCCAATAGATGGCTTTTCTTCATGAAGTGTATATGTATAATGAAACTACTATAAGCTACTACTAAGTACTGGTGGCATAAAATGAACGGGAAAAAGGTAAATTATTGATCACAATTAATCATCAACTAAAATGTTATGGTTATAGAATTAAGCAGAACCAAGATCCAAAAATAACATTACAAAAGTAAAAAAGTCAACAGTTTTAAAAAGTTAGTAGGACTACATTAAAGGTGCTCTAAGGAATGTTACACGGTACACGGCTAAAACATGGCTGCACCAGGCTGTTTTTGTTACTGTTTTTGGAGCCTGGGCTGTCTATAGAGACCGCATTTTTTACAGTGTATCCAGGGGACAGGCACCTAGCGGATTGTGAGGAGATGTTTGCTGTATGTGACACAAAATGTTTTAGCTTAGAAACCGCGTAGGATCGCTTAGAATACCTTTACGGAAAAAAGCAGCAGAATTCCTACAGGGTGGAGGAGAATTACATGCGATCTGATGAAGGCCTTGTAGGCTGAAACGTTATCGCTCATTAAAGCGTTTTGTTCATTTACTCGGAGTGTGCGGCACCTTCCTTCTCCTACTTAAAATTCCTACTAGGAGCACCATGCCCTATAACAAATGTACCAGTCAGACTAAAAGCAAAGCTTTACCAGCCAAGAGCCCCTCATCATGAGGCCCATGAGTGCCGGGGTCCTGCTGACGGCCACAGCAGACAGCGCCGTCATGCCCACACTGCCAGCAAAGTACATGTAGGTGGAGTGGATGCGATCCTTCACATACTGGGGCCAGATGCTACAGACACGGAAGGGGAAACAGAAGGTTTGGTTTTCACAAACAATCTTGTACAACACGGCAACGCTCTTACAACACGACTCCATTCAAAAATGACTGATTTCATCACTCTTATTCAATTAGTCTATTTCCCAGTAGATCTTATATATTTACAGTCAAGGTAACTGCTTTCAAAAAGTAAGAATCCTGGTTATACTTTCTACACCTCTAAGGGTATTGGACTTACACAGCCTTCTCAATGGCGCCTATTTCATTCGACATCCCAAGGCCATAGTAGCACAACGCTCCCAAACCAACTGCAGCTCCTCCAGCCAAAACCATCCTGCCCATCTGGTCAACTTGAACAGAGAGGAAGAAAGAGAGAAAAATAAATAATCACAATGTTTGAATGAAAGGAATTCCATGTGAACGTAAAAAAAAAAAAAAACATAAAATACTAAATTTACTGTCATTCTACTTCAATGTGAACTAATAAGCATGTAGGGGTAGCATAATGTACACATTCTATATGCATTTCATACAAACTTTTTTTTTAAAAAGTAACTGCTGCTGTGAAGTGTAATTACTTTTGAAGGCAGTGTCAGTTGCTGGTTCAAATGCAGCTTCGTGGAGTTGTTCCTTTGAGGTCTTTGCACGACGGAATCCAAACCTGGGTCTGGTGGCGTAGCTCTGATAAAGAAATAAATGTATTTTTATATTTCCAAGTTCAAAGTGACTACTTGAATTCCATGCCATCTCACTTAATCCACAGCTATTTGTCTAGGCTGCTGACTTCATGTGAACAGACTCCAAATCCAAATTAGCACTTAACAGCAGACACACAACCTGCCATCAGCAGGCTTCGCCAAGAGAGCCCACAGTTTGTTTTTAATGAATAAAATAAAAGCTTCCATTTCTCAGGTGTGTGTGTGTGTGTGTGTGTGTGTGTGTGTGTGTCTATATATATATATATATATATATATATATATATATATATATAATTCTAGAGTAGACAATGGACAGTGAATTGATAAAGGACCAACATATCTTAACCTCATTTTGAAATGTACAGACAACGGAACTACAAGTAGTAAAAGGATAAATCAGTAGTATACCTGACTTTGTTTCACAAGTGGTTGATATGTTTTGGTTATAGACGTCCTCAGAGCCGGGGAGCCCTGCGCTAAGGCCGAGCGCAACCCCATCACTGGGGCAGTCCGCAGGCATACTAGCCTCGCCGCAAGCATAGTGACAGTTTTATGGACTTTGGTTCCTCTGCAAAGCAAGAAAGGTGATTACATAAAGGTCTGGGGAGAAGTATTTTTCCCCACTTCCCTATATCAAAACTAAAGGCATTTTGATTTGTATAGCTTACCTGGTCTGCGTTATCGCACATTTACAGTGACGCAATAACTATGTAACATCCCATACGCAGTTTTAAGAGCTATGTTACACACGCTAACCAAGGATCTTCAGTTAGCTATTATTGCCTGCCTAAATCTTGTTAATGAAACCACAGTTATCGCCACATTAAGTGTCTTAGCTTAATTGCTTATCGTGTTGTGTTCAAATGCATAACCAAGAGCGAAAATAGAAATTATCTAACGTTGACCCCCACAGTCAAACACCAGGGTTGCTAGCTGTGGCTACACTGCGTCTGCATATTATTAGAGTTAAAATACTTGTCTTTACACAGGACATTAAAGGCATAATGTCATAGCTGCAGACACTTAAACGTTACTTATGAATAACTCTGACCTATAACAGGAAAAGAGAAAACAATCCTGAAATCGCAGTGTTAATGTTAGCATGCTAGGAGACGGTTATCTTTCCGTATATTGCTCTTTTGTAACAACCAGAACACATCTTCCCGTTTGTCGTGTGTATTTCACAATTGCATATGACCAGGTTAGAGAAAACACATTGTTACAGTATTACAAAATTAGAAAACGTAAATGTTACTTACTAGCAACTTGATCAGGACAGACACACTTCACCTCGCACTGTTTTTGTTTTTTCCAGAGCGTTCTGAGAATGACGCAGTCATACAACTCGGAAGAAAAACTCAGAACCGGAAGTACGTCACGATTTTTACAGGCCCGATTTTACTGGATTTTACAGATGCAACACTAAAATGAACTAAATACTTGTTAAATTAACATGGAAAAATAAAAAGATATACTTTTAGAATTCATAAAAGCAAGTGGATTCAAATTGTTCAATTTCATTGACTTAAAAACAAATTCAAGATGGGTGAAAGAATGTCTCAAAAACCCATAGGCCTAGTCAATTTTTGTTCTATAGCCTACAGTCTATGGTTTATTGACTGTATTTTTACCAACATGGCCCCCTAGCTAGGAAATTATATGTTACACCCACAAGCTATTATATGGAATAACAAAGACATTTACAGTGACATTTAAATTTAAGCAGAACTGGGTTGATAGAGGGATACTATGTTAATGATCTCTATGACACCAACGGTGTAGGCTAAGCGCTTCCTTCTTATAAAATCCTCCCCTATTACATGTAGAGAAGTCAATCTAATCAAAACCAATCCTAAAGGTCTATCATTTTTGGAGAAAGTCATCTTCGATATCAAGAATCACTGAGAACAGAACCCCTTTTGATGATAAACTGTGTTCACAGCTCATATTGCAGTAACCAACAAGACTCTTTATGAAAGGAGTATATCAGCAAGAGGGAAACAAAGTTGTTTTTTACAGACAGCAGCTGGCAGAGAACGTGGTTATTGTCATACAAATTCTATATTTCTAAAAAGATTAAAGAAGTACATTTTTATATATTTATATATTTATATATATCCAACAAATGTATACTTCTTTATATTTCTAGACTCTAGACATTTTTTGTAAGGCTAACCCAGAATTTCTGGTAGAAAATTATATATCGTGTAAAATTAATGATAATATTGAAGTTAATTGCACTCATTATGTAGCCTGACGAGACAGACTCATTTGCTGCCGCTAGGGTGCGTGTAGATAGTCTACTTATGCACTTTGAACGTGAAAGAAAAATGATTTTATTGTGAATTTGTAATATATGGTAGATATTAGGCCTATTTGTGGTTTTCTCAGCCTTACAACGTTTGCACTGCCAGTGTATTTCAATCGGGCCTATAGAGGTCAATAGGCCATTGGGTTGATTAGTAGCGGACGTCACACGGACGACTTTTTATTTTAGTGTTGTTCTACACCCTCTAAACTGAAAAGATTTCAACTCAACTGTAAACTCGAGGCACTGGTAGTTTAGTCATCCGTTCATCAGCACTCACCTCCACACAAGCCAAGAAAACCAAAGACAACTGGGCTGAGTGCTGGGAGGTGCCGCCTTACGTGTCTGCCTGACGTGACTGCCTGGCTGTGCCTGTGTGCTCACTGTCAGGGGTGTAGTGGTAAAATAAGAGGTGGGTAAACTATGAATTCTATGATCACGGTTAGGTGACTGTGCCATGCGGTATCGTATCTTTAAAACGGCATTCAGAACATGTTTGATGATGGTGGTTATTGTCCAATGTTTATAACAATATCAGTGGTATTAAATGGTTCCTAGAGTGTTGATGAGTGTACATATTATGAATGTGGATAATACAGTGTGATTTTTGAATGTTAAAAGTAATTGGTGAATAAACTCTTTTGAGAGGTGGATAAACTCTAATAAGAGGTGGATAAGCTCTATTTCTGAAATGTCAGAGGTGGATAAACTGTGTTTACTTGCGTTTAGCCTCCACTACATCCCTGCTCACTGTGCACAGGAGAGGTGAAGGAAGGGAGGGAGGTATGAGAGGGCTAATCTCCTGTCCTCATATTTGTTTTAAAACAGGAATATGTGTATTCAGTTTTTTTTCTTTTAAAACACTCCAGAAAAAGGGCACTTTCTCTAGTGAAAAAAAAGGGCATTTTGATGTCTATGTGTGCATATGTCTAGATAAAAGGGTCTGACTCTGCTAGGTAAACATAATCCCTGGGGATTGTAAGAGGGGATGTGCCCCCCTTGTAAACCCTACAATTCCATTTAGATTCATGAGAATCATTTGTGTTGTCATTAATCATGAAGATATATCAGACCATCCCCATTGTTTTTTCTTCACAAATCAGCCACTGGCTATATACAAAGTATCAGTTGGAATCCTGCATAAGACGTTAGCACAGGAATTGGGATCTGAGGCAGTGGTCTTTACTCCTAATTTACTCTGACCTTTTAATTTTGACCTGAACAGTATGTAAGGAACTCAAAGGGTCATGAGGAAAATATCTCCATGCAGTAGCACACTCTCTCCAGCCTGAGCAATAATATTCTATTGTACAATATACATATGATGAAGAATAGCAGGTTCACAACTTCAGTCCACTAAAAGCTGGCATGGGGGAAGTTACATTTGTCATTTAAATTGCCCAAAGGAAGACTTGGACAATAGCTACCTGATGTTTCCTACTTTATAACAAAACTTGTGTTAGTGCCGATGATACCACGCTTTTCAGTACAGCACCTGGTAGCTTTTATTACTCAGCTTATAGTGCTTGATGTGTGATACACATACATTTGATGTATCTGTACATTTGAGTATGCAACATAATGTGCTATATTAAGAGGACTCTGTGTCAGTAGGACCAGTAGGTTAACTACAGAGCCGGGGATTTAAAAGCTGTCTTAACCCAGCTGTTTGAGGGGCCCCTGAAAACCATGGCTGATAACACAATTTCCCGCGCTATGGCTGTTTTAGCACAGGCTTTAAATAGTGGGCGTGCAGCAGCCAGGTGGTGTGGGGGCATTAAGTAGATGATGCAGTGTCACTACAGAATCACTAGAGGGCAGACATCCAAAGAGGAAAACGTGTCTTCTCTAAACCAGTATCGGCCAGCATACAGTAGAGCATATAGGCTACTGTTGCCTGACGCCATGCACTAAACACAACCCAAGAGCAGCTTGACTAATCACAACAGCCATATTACACAGCAGGCAAGAACACAGCAGTGCCAGACATGTAAGTGCAACAAATACACAGAATCCATTTTTAAAAAAAGCAGTCACACCAATCACCTGTACAATTAAAATTCAATAAGTCACACACATATTCATCTTTTTTAGAATAGTTTATTCTAATAGTTTATTTAATTTACACAAATATAATTGTCTTCTTTGATAATACAAAGGTAACATCTAGAAAAAAGAGAAATGCTTCCAACACCATACAATAAACATTATATACAGGCAACATGATTGGTAGTTTGGCAAGCGAATAGCCTCGAGCACTGAACAGGATTCTCCTTTCATCACAAATGTAAACAATGGCAAAAACAATACAATTTACATCACACTAATTAACACAAAAGTGCATTCACCATTGATGATAACCTGATGCGTTGATGGTGAGGTGCTCTGCATAGTTTGAGGGAAGAAATCCTTATTTTTTTAAAAGCGCTTTATTGTTTTAAGACGAGGAGAACTTAAGAGTTGGCTGAGCAGATGCTGCGTTCATTGTAAGTAAAAAATTAGGAGAGCTGACATTTCGCATTTTCATAAGAATGGGATTTCCATTGGAAGGAAATGAGTTTGCAGTTCAAAGTTTTCATCACAAACGCACTTTTGAATTTCCACCCAGTTACCTTGAATGCAGCATGAATATAAAAGAGGTGTTTCAAGTGATGAAGGTAGCCTATTCTTACTTACATTAGAAAAGAGAAAATATCTAAAAAACACTGAGAAAAACAAAAGGCGCAAAAGTGCTAATGAGTTCAATTAAATGTTTTGCTTGCAAAAGTAAAGCATTTGTTTATACATTAAGACTTATATCAGTTTTAAAAAAATCTCTCTCAAGCCAATAAAGCTGTAGCAGTTCTTTCTTTAAACAAATTATTTGTCCTTTTAAACGCGCCACAACAACCAATGATTGTTTACAAATGAGTGTCTGACTCTGGAAGGGGACTGTCAAATATGGGCCAGATATGGGCGAGGGTCAAAGGTCAAGGTACCAATTCTAAAGGCAGCATCTCCATTGGGGTTAAGACTGACGATCAACAGTGACTGGAAAGAGAGCTACAAAACAAGGATCCAAAACCTCTAGTCCTTCCCTCATCTTGTATTGAAACCTTAAAATGTTGTTTATATTGTTTTTGATTGGTTTAAATAGATCTTTATGTAAGCACTTGTTTCTTTCCAAAGAAGACAAAACACTATTCGGACCAACCTTAATAGTACCACTGCCCAAAGGCAAAATGACATTTTTTTTAGCTGTTCACAAATAGGTTGGTTGGATGTTTCACAGCCAGAAAACCTAATATTTACAATTTAAAACACACTCTGCATATTTATAACATCTTTTAAGTGGCATTTTTACAACAGCATCTACTTTACTTTTACTGTTTTCACTTTTCCAACTTTTTGAGAAGCTGTAGTAACTTGATTTTCCAAGGGTTTATAGCAAATATGCAGGTGTAGGTAATAATAAAGCTCTTGTACTGACTGACAAAATGATTATACTATTATACCAGCAAGACCAACATACATCTGTTGTAAACATATAAATCACAGTGACAATCATACCTCTGAAAACACTACAGAAAATAAGAAACTGTCCACGCATGGTTATCTTTTTATACATGTTTATATTCGGATTTATGGGGAAATTGACAGGGGGTATATAAGCAAAGAGTTCAATTTTTGTAGGAATTAAATTATTACCTGTGGAAGATCTGGAAGAGTCAACAGAAAGGTAAAAGGGGGATTTAATTTTTTTTTTTTTTTAAATGTGCTACTGAGTAACTGCTCAATGAGCATATTAGTCATTTTTAAAATAAAAGGCAATGAGGACTCTTGTTAAATCAACTGAACAATTACTTGAAAATAAAAATACCAATAACTCTGTTCAGTTTGCACAGTGAATATGCAAATGGAACATTCCAGATGGAGGCCTTGTTTGCTTTGCGTGCTTATATGCTGTGATGGGACACTGCAGAAACTGGGAGGTGGGGGGCAGTTATAAATAGTGCAAACTAAAGGGTGGCACACGGAAAGGCCTAAAAGACTCGTTACCGTAACTACCAGCTGTATACAGGAGGAGGGGGAGAGGAGACGGCCAACTGACATACTCTTCCTGTTGTGAAAATAAAATGTCCTATTCAAGCCAAGAAATCTTACATTCTTTTACCATTACAAAAAAAGTGTAAATAATAAAGATACAAAACCAAACTTTCCGCTCTAAAACAATTAAATAAATTAATCAATAAATAAGGCTCACAGCATAAGGGATATAAAGACAATAGCCTGTACTAAGCATTGTTACACCGGGCTTGTTGGACATTATCTTTGCTTGATTTTTATCACCATAAATAAAAAATAATTTAGATGTTATTAGAACTTATTTTGAGTAAAAATTACATAAATTTTCTCAAATTTATTCTCATATCATATTTACATGTAGTGCGACATGTTGATGCTATTAATATTTAAAGAGATTGTTTCAAAATAATTTCTGAGTTTTGTGCACCAATATGTAACATTTTCCTGTTTTGACAAACACTGTAACCTGTTCACATTCGGGTCACCGTTTCAGAAACTTTCTGATTTCAGCTGGTGCAACACTGATTTGCAAACATCTGACCAACAGACACTTATACCCAAACTGTTGACGAGCACAATTATTTTACACTACATGGAAAGTATTTGCTTTGCCCTGAAAGATTATTGTAAAACCAAGTTATGCTTATATCTGTTGCTGTCTGTTCTTCTACTTAGATGTAGGATAGTATATTATATGAGAGTATGTGAGAACTGAATAAACAAACAAACAAACAAGCAATTAAATGATTAAATGGAATGTTGACAAATCAGTGTTTTACTTGAGCTGAGAGCAGAATGTTTGCGGCGGACATTTTGAAGAAGTGTACTATTCACATTTGGGATAACGTTGAAGTGAAACGTGTTTAGATATTAACATTAGCCTGTGCATATTTTGATAGGGGAGACAAATGACGACAAATAAAGACTCATTATTTTATAAATAAAAAAAGAAAGAAAGCAAACCTTCCTTACCCACACACCTGTAGCCCACTCTCTACGGATTTTGTGCGATTCCATCTCGTTAAGTGCTGTTAAGTGCTGGTAGGGTACGTGTGTGTGAGTGTGTGTGTGTGTGTGTGTGTGTTTGTGTGTGTGAGTGAAGTGCCCCTCCCTCTCTCCCACCACCAAATGTAACCTCTTGCTCATTTTCAAGTCGAGGGTTGCCGCCCCATAATCCCGAAGAGTGACTCAGCCACAAATGCCACCATGGGCGCCCGGTCCGGTCATACCACAGACTCTCTGAGTGCCGCCACCTCTTCTCTGGAGAGGGGTCGGGGGGAGACCTCCTGGGGCGCCGCATGCAGCACCACCTCGTTGGTCACCTCCACGGGCACCACCAGGTGGTGTCCCACGGGCGGCCGGGGGTAGGTGGCGTGGTGCTGGGATTGGAGGTGCGGTTGTAGCCTCGCTGAGGAGGTGGGGGGCAGTTGCGACGCTGCTGACTGCTGTTGACCTATAGGGGGCTTCGACGGTTGGGGAACGACAACGGCGGCGGTGGTAAGGGTGGTGCTTGTCGTGACCGGGGCGTCGGCCGGTGTGGGTCTGGCCTTCATCTCCAGCGCCAGGGCCAGTTCGGGATTGCTGCCGTACAGGGCGTTCATCTTGCGTGCAATGAGCCCCTCAGTCTCAGACGGCTGGTCAACGTCCTGCGCCGGCCGCACCTGGCCTTTGTGCCGGTGCAGGTATGCGGCATGGCGGGCGCCACGCCGGAACAGGTACGCTCGGTAAGCACGCTGCAGCGTTACGGCCGCCTCCTCCTCCTGTTTGCGCCGCACGGTTGTGGTGATGGGCTCGAACGACGCCGACGTGGGGTTGTTCATGACGAACTTGAGCTGGATGCTCTCGCGCATGGCCACCATCTCGATGGTGTCGCCCAGCACCTCCTGCGTGAGTGCCAGCAGAATGTCCAGGCAGTGGATCTTGTCGCCGATGCAGATGGGTAGGTCCATGGCGATGAGCCGTAGTCGGTTTGGCTTGGGGATGCGGAAGGGGGGAAGAAGCGAATGGCAGAATTCAGAGATACGCTCGTAGGGGATGAACTGCGTGGCCTCCGGGTCAAACTTCTCCCACGTCTCGTAGAACATCTCGAAGTCATCCTCACAGAGCGCGTCGCCGCTCTCTTCCTGTGCCGTGTTGAAGTTCTCCAGGATGATGGCGATGTACATGTTGACCACCACCAAGAAGGACATGATGATGTAGCTGCAGAAGAACATGATGCCCATGCCTGGGTTTCCACAGTTGCCCCGCACGTCCGACCCCGGGTTCTCCACGTCGGGGTCACAGTCCGGCGGCCCACTGTTCAGGATAGGCAGCAGGAGACCGTCCCAGCCAGCCGAGGTGGTGATCTCAAAGAGGCAGACGAGGCTGCTGCCGAACGTCTCGAAGCTGAACATGTCGTCGATGCCAGCCTGCTTCTTCACGTAGGCGAAGTTGGACATGCCGAAGATGGAGAAGATGAATATGATGAGGAAGAGCAATAGGCCGATGTTGAAGAGCGCAGGAAGTGACATCATCAGAGCAAACAGCAGTGTCCTGATGCCCTTGGCACCACGGATCAAGCGAAGCACACGCCCGATTCTGGCCAATCGGATGACACGGAACAGGGTGGGCGACACAAAGTACTTCTCAATGATGTCTGACAGCGCAAGGCCTGAGTACACAGAACACACCAGGGTCAGTAAAAAGATGTCATGGTAACATACACTGTAGGAGTATGACAGCTTCTTCTTGATAATGTACAGTACACAGTACATTTCACACAAATCTATTTACCCCCAAAAAATGTAACTAAAAACTTACTTAAAACTTAAAAGACTTGTACAATAGTACAGTTGAATAGAAATAAACACTGTGTTCACTGTGAGCCTTGCTCAAATACTTGGACTAATTTTACTTAGACATATTATTAGAATGCACGTAAAAGTAATCTTACTGTAGGTAAAAGCATTCTGCCCTGCCAAAATAGCCCAGATAAAAATAACACACTTACCAGCGATAGAGAGGATAACGACAACAAAGTCAAAGACATTCCAGCCAATGGTGAAGAAGTAGTGTCGGAGGGCGAACAACTTGAGCAGGCACTCGCCAGAAAAGACTATGATGAAAGCCAGGTTGATCTTGTAGAGAACGTCCTCCTTCTCTGGACTCTGGTCATCTGTCTCGACCATCATGGTCACCATGTTGAGGCAGATGAGGATCATGATGAAGATGTCGAAGAACTGCTGGGAGGTGATGTCGTATATTGCGCCCAGGATCATATTCTGGATGACAGGAAGTGACAGGAAGTGGAGAGTCAGTGGAGGTGGTGGCAACAGAGCTGATATTTAACTTCCTTCTTTGCCCAGGTCCCTCTATGAATTATATGCTTACATCTATTCAATTCAGTTCACTATAAAGTTCACTAACACAGCACAATAAAGTTCACTAACACAGATGTTTGAAGGAGTGGAAAATCGTATATTACCATGGCCGTTCTCCCAGAGCAACTTGTGGTTAAGTGTTTTGCTCAAGGGCACAACGGTGGAAGCTGAGAATTGAACCCACAACTTTTCAGGCTATTTCATGCTAGCATAGTGGTTAAGGAGCTGGGCTAGCATAGAGTTCTGTGGCCTGAAGGAGAATATGAATGTGAAGGAATTTAACCCTGTTAAGTAGAGACGATTTGTTTTGCGGTTACTTTTTCAAGTGTGTGCTTGCTGGATGTTTGAGAATGGGAAATAAAAGTGTAACTCACACCCGGTCTAGGAATGGGCTTGACTGGTTTCTTCGAGCCCAGTTTCTTCATGGCCTCATGGTACTTCTTCTGCTCCTCTGTCATAAAGACTGCACCTCCAAAGTACAGTGGAAGAAATGAGACCAATTATTCTATTCCTTCAATAACACTTCGACCTTTTGGGATTATCAGTGTGAAAATGTCACACCTGACAAAAAAAGATATAATTAAAGCTGCAGTATAAAATTACAAAATGTTTGTATCAAAAGTCGATATCTTGCTACAACAACAATACAACATTCATTTGTATTTGCATGTTTATTTGTTTGTTTAAGGTTTTGCTGTAAACAACATTCAGGTTCTAAAAAAATAATAACAAGATGCACTAAATGTGCAATTTTACGTCTGTACTGTGTCTACTGTAGTTTGCCCATTTAAATGTGCAGTGTGTGTGTGTGTGTGTGTGTGTGTGTGTGTGTGTAGTCATTTGGTGCTTATCTTTGACTTCTGCTGGTTGAAGTTGTCGATGATGACGCCGATGAAGAGGTTGAGGGTGAAGAAGGAGCCGAAGATGATGAAGATGACGAAGTACAGATACATGTACAGGTTGATCTCATACGACGGCTGCTCCTCTGGCTGGACAAGAGGAACAGAGGAGGGAACGTCACATACTGTATGGCTACTGACACAACCTGAAATCACCTGACACTGTGTTTGAGCGTGGGTGGTGCATCTCTTCTTCTGTGTGTGTGTGTGTGTAGCCATATAATCTTTTTATCAATTGCATACAATAACTTTGACAATAAGATTAAAGTACTGATTGGAGCCATTTGGTAGCAGTACCTCTCGAGAATCCACTGCTGCATACATGATGTCCATCCAGCCCTTGAATGTTGCCTTAGAGAGGACAAATAAATTATGAAACTTATTTTTATTTGATTAAAAGGCAGATTTATTAAACATTCAGCACAGTTAGTAGCTCACCACTTGCAGCAGAAACAGATACCCATATTTTATATAAAAAGATGCAAATAAGATGCACAACATTTAGAATTTTCTATTTATTCATTATTTAATTTATTTTTTTATCAAGTAATTGCCTGGCCTTGCCTGATTTCACAAATTATACTTTTTTCAAATTCAAGGTCAGATTTGGTTGACCAGCAGCTCACCACTTGCAGTAGGGAGAGGTAGCCAAGGCCCACGTTGTCGTAGTTCACCTTGACGTTGACCCAGCGCACCTCGTTTGTGTGCATGAGAGCTATGCAGTCGCTATGGTTGTTGACCACGTCAATGGGAAACATCTCGTCGGTGGTAGTATTGATGCACTTGTAGAACTTTCCGGCAAACAGGTTGACACCCATGATGCTGAAGATGAGCCAGAAGATGAGGCAGACAAGCAGCACGTTGAAGATGGACGGGATGGCGCCTACCAGCGCGTTAACCACCACCTGTCGCCGTGGAAATGCCAAGGGGCCAGAGGTCAACAAGGAGTTTACACCGCCAGAACACCTTTCTGTAGTTATGGTAATGGTTGCTTGGCCAACACTTTTATACAAAGCGACAAACAAATGTAGAATTGCAAAAACTATGTTATAGTTTTAGTTAAATCAAATAAATTGAAAACCATACTAATAGTCTAAAAATAACAACAACAACAAAAGGGAGCTATAGGCTAACTGGTCTAAGGTATGAGCAAAGATCCTTAATATACATCAACCGTCTCTGGTATGAGCTACACCAGGCGCGTAACTGAAGCGTTCCGTTCGCGATGCGTAAAATCCATTTTAGATGAATGGTCTATTTTTTTCGAACGTACGCCCCACTGTCACGTCTGGTGTAGCTACTTCCATTGATTATAATGGAAGCTTTATTGTTACTACGCCCGTCAAACTCAGAACGGAGTTGTCTAGAAATTCAATGGTACAGTAGCTGTTAAGACTGTAAAAGTTACAGCACAAGAGGCTCTTAGAGAGAGCCACGGACCTAAATTCATTTACAATCATTTTCAATCCGACTGACTGCAGTATGACATGGAGACACATGTATAAAAACTCATATCTAGCTTTTTTGGGTGACAAACTCAAAAACGGGAGGCGAGTGTGATTCATTGATATTAATATTAGCTGTGCTAGATAGACTTCCATGCATGTTACAAGGACACTGGGCCATGTCATGTAAGGAACATGGTGCTGCCAAAAAACGGAAACATAGCCTACATTGCAGAGCCACTTCAACTTTATTATTATATGGTGAATAAATGTTACACGACTGTGCACAGCTCATATCACTATAAAATCCCATAAAACCGGACAAATATCAAGGCTCCCAATACATTTCTATGGAGCCGTAGGGTGAAGTTGATGGGCCATGTCTGCCTGCATGGAGCTACTGGACTGCCATTGGCTCATCTGCGTTCGATGGGCGGGGTTTTTGCGAACGGTCAATTGTTGCAGCAGACGCAACGCGAACGAACGCTTCAGTTACACGCCTGGTGTAGCTCAGCCCTAACCCACATCCAGTTAATTATGCTAAGCTAGGCTAACAGCATCAGACTGGGTTATTGCACACATCCTCTTTTAGATCCATCACACTCCCACCCTATGCATTTTTGGAACTAACTGTCTGTGTGAAAAGAGTCCAGACATATCCTTGCCCTCATCCCAGTTGCATGTTTATAACTGTTATCTCATCATCAGTACAAATAATGACTGATATAGATGACAAATGGGCTTGGGCTGTTAGTGTTAAAGGTACAAATTCGATGTCCTGTTTACTTTTGGCTTCTTTGTGCATGAAATGTGCTATATACAGTACATGTGCTATAAATGTGCCTTGCCTTTAATAAAAAGACAACATACCCAGAGCTCAACTGTCTGAATATAGACAATGACTTTATGACATCCATAATGGCATCAATAAAGCTAGACTGAAAATATCCCAGATGTTTGCGTACCCTCATCCCCTCAAAACGGGAGAGTGCTCGGAGAGGTCTCAGTGCCCTGAGTGTACGGAGCGATTTGATCGGCCCCAGCTCAGCGTAGCCCAACAGGTTAGCAGTAAGACTGATGAGTGACACCTAGAAGAGAGGAAAACACATAGCAAAGCTTAGAGCTGTTTAGAGGACACACCGGCACACACGCACGCACGCATGCCGCACGCACGCGTGGAAACCCTGCTAATTGCAATGTATGTAATTACAGTGTATTTACTAATACACTGACAAGACATTGATTAATTACCTATCTAATTTTATGTACTACATTTAACCTGATAACATTACCCATATAAGTATATGAATTATCATTAATAATTGATATAAACAAATGAATGAATGAATTAATTATTGATAAGTATCATTAAAACTTATATGACAAACTAGCTTTCATGCACTCACTTGCAGTCCTTGAGGAAGGCATTTGAGGAAACAAAGAAAGGTAAGTGCTTGCTTCACATCTGTGTTCATGTGCATATTACATTTAAATATCAGGCTTAGGTTTCAAAACAACTCCACAATAAAAAATAGCTGCGTCTGGTTATGTGGCCCGTGATGACTGTACTCACGTCGACGATAAGGAAGTCCAGCCAGCACCAGGCGTTGGTGAAGTAGGTCTTGAAGCCGTACGCCACCCACTTGAGCAGCATCTCCACTATGAAGATGTAAGTGAAGACTTTGTCTGCGTACTCCAGAATGATCTTAATTGTTCGCCGTCGCTCAATGTAAATGTCCTCAAAGGCCTGGAGGAGAGAGAGCATAAGATTATGAGGATGCATCTTAAATCTAATTTCCTCATTTAGCTGATGCTGCTATTCAGCCCAACTTACTATAGTGAACTTTCTACTGGTATAGTCGCTGGATCAACTTGGAATTAAGTGCCTTGCTCAGGGTTACTATACTGGTAGCTCCTGATACTGATTATGGTTCACATGATTTGTTAATGGTTTCAAGAGCTGATTGTTTGAGGTTGTGAAATATTAACAATTTTTAAAGTAAAGTAATATGGATCCTTATCAATGTCTAATGTTTGTTTATGTTTATTTTGACTGATTGTCAGTAAATGTATGATACTTTGCACAGAGGGCTTTTCGGAGCACGCACCAGAGCGCCACTGCTGAGGAGGATCATGAAGACGATGAAGGTCTCAAAGTAGTCGTGCTCCACAATGGTGAAACAGGCCCGGCGCAGGTTCCACCACTTTTTTCCCTTACCCTGCGAGACGTCAAAATCCAGACACGGGAAGCGGCGAATACACTCTAAAGGAGTGAGGAGAGGGGACATGAGGGCATGCAGTCTAGAGAGGATAAAGGACCCTAGAGAGGAGATGAGGGCATGCAGTCTAGAGAAGATAAAGGACCCTAGAGAGGACATGAGGACATGCAGTCTAGAGAGGATAAAGGACCCTAGTGAGGAGAGAGGAGATGAGGGCATGCAGTCTAGAGAGGATTAAGGACCCTAGAGAGGAGAGAGGAGATGAGGGCATGCAGTCTAGAGAGGATAAAGGACCCTAGAGAGGACATGAGGGCATGCAGTCTAGAAAAGATAAAGGACCCTAGAGAGGGCATGCAGTCTAGAGAGGATAAAGGACCCTAGAGAGGACATGAGGGCATGCAGTCTAGAGAAGATAAAGGACCCTAAAGAGGGCATGCAGTCTAGAGAGGATAAAGGACCCTAGAGAGGACATGCAGTCTAGAGAGGATAAAGGACCCTAGAGAAGAGAGAGGACATGAGGGCATGCAGTCTAGAGAGGATAAAGGACTCTAGAGAATAGAGAGGACATGAGGGCATGCAGTCTAGAGAGGATAAAGGACCCTAGAGAAGAGAGAGGACATGAGGGCATGCAGTCTAGAGAGGATAAAGGACTCTAGAGAATAGAGAGGACATGAGGGCATGCAGTCTAGAGAGGATAAAGGACCCTAGAGAAGAGAGAGGACATGAGGGCATGCAGTCTAGAGAGGATAAAGGACCCTAGAGAGGACATGAGGGCATGCAGTGTAGAGAAGATTAAGGACCCTAGAGAGGGCATGCAGTCTAAAGGACCCTAGAGAGGGCATGCAGTCTAGAGAAGATAAAGGACCCTAGAGAGGACATGAGGGCATGCAGTCTAGAGAGGATAAAGGACCCTAGAGAGGACATGAGGGCATGCAGTCTAGAGAGGATAAAGGACCCTAGAGAGGAGAGAGGAGATGAGGGCATGCAGTCTAGAGAGGATAAAGGACCCTAGAGAGGACATGAGGACATGCAGTATAGAGAGGATAAAGGACCCTAGAGAGGAGATGAGGGCATGCAGTCTAGAGAGGATAAAGGACCCTAGAGAGGACATGCAGTCTAGAGAAGATAAAGGACCCTAGAGAGGACACGAGGGCATGCAGTCTAGAGAGGATAAAGGACCCTAGAGAATAGCGAGAGGACATGAGGGCATGCAGTCTAGAGAGAATAAAGGAACCTAGAGAGGAGATGAGGACATGCAGTCTAGAGAGGATAAAGGACCCTAGAGAGGACATGAGGACATGCAGTCTAGAGAGGATAAAGGACCCTATGCAGTCTAGAGAGGATAAAGGACCCTAGAGAGGAGATGAGGGCATGCAGTCTAGAGAAGATAAAGGACCCTAGAGAGGACATGAGGACATGCAGTCTAGAGAGGATAAAGGACCCTAGGGAGGAGAGAGGAGATGAGGGCATGCAGTCTAGAGAGGATTAAGGACCCTAGAGAGGAGAGAGGAGATGAGGGCATGCAGTCTAGAGAGGATAAAGGACCCTAGAGAAGAGAGAGGACATGAGGGCATGCAGTCTAGAGAGGATAAAGGACTCTAGAGAATAGAGAGGACATGAGGGCATGCAGTCTAGAGAGGATAAAGGACCCTAGAGAAGAGAGAGGACATGAGGGCATGCAGTCTAGAGAGGATAAAGGACCCTAGAGAGGACATGAGGGCATGCAGTGTAGAGAAGATTAAGGACCCTAGAGAGGGCATGCAGTCTAGAGAAGATAAAGGACAAAGGACCCTAGAGAGGGCATGCAGTCTAGAGAAGATAAAGGACCCTAGAGAGGACATGAGGGCATGCAGTCTAGAGAGGATAAAGGACCCTAGAGAGGACATGAGGGCATGCAGTCTAGAGAGGATAAAGGACCCTAGAGAGGAGAGAGGAGATGAGGGCATGCAGTCTAGAGAGGATAAAGGACCCTAGAGAGGACATGAGGACATGCAGTATAGAGAGGATAAAGGACCCTAGAGAGGAGATGAGGGCATGCAGTCTAGAGAGGATAAAGGACCCTAGAGAGGACATGCAGTCTAGAGAAGATAAAGGACCCTAGAGAGGACACGAGGGCATGCAGTCTAGAGAGGATAAAGGACCCTAGAGAATAGCGAGAGGACATGAGGGCATGCAGTCTAGAGAGAATAAAGGAACCTAGAGAGGAGATGAGGACATGCAGTCTAGAGAGGATAAAGGACCCTAGAGAGGACATGAGGACATGCAGTCTAGAGAGGATAAAGGACCCTATGCAGTCTAGAGAGGATAAAGGACCCTAGAGAGGAGATGAGGGCATGCAGTCTAGAGAAGATAAAGGACCCTAGAGAGGACATGAGGACATGCAGTCTAGAGAGGATAAAGGACCCTAGGGAGGAGAGAGGAGATGAGGGCATGCAGTCTAGAGAGGATTAAGGACCCTAGAGAGGAGAGAGGAGATGAGGGCATGCAGTCTAGAGAGGATAAAGGACCCTAGAGAGGACATGAGGACATGCAGTCTAGAGAGGATAAAGGACCCTAGTGAGGAGAGAGGAGATGAGGGCATGCAGTCTAGAGAGGATTAAGGACCCTAGAGAGGAGAGAGGAGATGAGGGCATGCAGTCTAGAGAGGATAAAGGACCCTAGAGAGCAGATGGGAGCTGTAAACATGAGGGGAGAGGGGCAGAGTGGGGAGTGGAGGACTGTAGGGGCGGAGTAGAGGACCAGACTGACAAAATAGAGTTTGACCTGAGCCACATCAGATCAGGATCCTGTCAAGGTCATATGGGGGTCATATCAAAGTCACATGGGGGCCATATCAGGGTTAGATCAGTGTCTTATCAGGGCCAGATCAGGGTTATATAAGAGCTATATCATGGTCAGTAAAAGGGGGAAATGATGTGGACATACGTGGAGAAAAGAGGAGAAAAGGGGAGAGAAGTGAGAGGAGAGGAAGGAGACCCACCATCAGTGAAGCAGGCCTCTGGATCCTCTGGTTCCGGCTCGGATTCCTCCTCTACCTCTGGTTCAGGTTCTGGCGGCCTGTAGTCCACAGTACTGCACACTGACGAGCCATCATCTGCGAGCTGAGACAGGGGCAGCACTCACTACCAATACCCAGCCAGGCCAGGCTAAGACAGCCCTTCTGAACTGACCAGAACTGAATTTGAATTTAACTGACATAATTGAAGGAGACAAGGCTGTACGATTTGAGTACATTAACACGACGATGAGATGATGGAAAACAACAACAAAACAATTCAGAATGTAGAGGGACAAACACACAATAGAATCTCTACATGCTGAGTTCTGCAGATACATTCTACAAGTACAGAGAAAAACACCAACAAATGCATGTAGAGCTGAATTAGGTAGATACCCACTAATCATTAACTTGAGTAGATCAGAGTATCAATCAGAGTGTGCAACAATGTCTGCGCCCTTGTCACCTGTCACCTCAACACTGGTCACCGTGACACTTGCATTCCAAGAGAGCAGAGATACAGTATAGAGGAAGCAAAAGAATGTAAAAGAAACATATAGTAGAGGAAAGTTACTAGTTTTATGATTTGAAGATGAGATAGAAAGATGAAAAAAGAGAAAAGAAGAGAAACACAAGTGAGAAAAGAGAAGAGGAGACATAAAGCAGAAGTGAAGAATGTTTTCTAGAGAGAGAGGGGTCTGATTCTATCCAGAACCAGTTCAGACAGAGCCTGCTGAAAACCAGGAAACAGCTGCATCACTGCAATACCTTCTTGGCTTTCTTCTCTTCATCATCATCCTCATCGCCATCCTCGTCGGACTCATCACTCTCATCATCCTCCATGTCTGACTCGGCCTTGGCGATGGGCACCTTGAGCGTCCGGTTGTTTGGGTTGCAGTTGGGCATCCCATCCACTATCTTGTCCAGGTGATTCATGGGAAGGCCGTCCTTGTCCAGGCCATCTCCGGTGTCCCCGTCTTCCGCTTCGCCTCCGTCCTCGGTGGGCGGCTTCTTGCCCAGGACGCGCAACACCAGGGCGGCCACCTGGGCCTTCACCCAGTCCACACCGCGCGTGATGCGGCCAATGGCGATCTGGAGGTTGTTCTCACCATCATCATCACCTGCCGACAGGTTGTCCCCGCTGAAAGAGCTCAGCAGTAAGGCAAGAAACAGATTCAACACCTGAGAGAGAGAGGGAGAAAGAGAGAGAGAAATAAATGTGTTTTTGCACATAAAAATATCAAGGAAGAAAGTGAACACCTAAGGGGGAATAACTATGTGAGTAAAATGTCATTTCATATGATTTGATAATTTGATCTGGGAAAACCCATTACATGGTGAAAGTTCTCCAACTTATGATTCTGATACCATCCTAGCAACATCCAGGATTTTGGATGGTATCAGAATCTTAAGTTGGTGAAATTTCAGAGAGAGATTGAAACGGAACAGAAATCAAGGATTTTTATTCACCATGTGATGGGTTTTTCCAGATCCCATCACATATTTAAAGGCCAGACAATGAGAGAGAAAGAAATGGAATTGCATTGATGTATCTTGTGTAAAGCATACAATTCCCACAATCCCCTTTTTTGATGTGACCTCATGTCTGTGACCTCTGTATACCATGTCACAATCTGCTTCGC
>NW_027468674.1:21948304-22053304 GCF_046254945.1 Alosa pseudoharengus | reverse complement strand
AATATTAAGTGGTTCTTAACAGTACAAAATACAAAGTCTAAAACACATTCTGGCACATACAGCTGGGCTAGCAAAATGGATGCTATTAAGATCCATTCACACCAGTAGCGATAACAATAAAGATTACTGTACATAACATATAAGCGTCCATGCTGACCAACAATAAAGAAAGTCTCCTAGTGTTGATGAATGAATGTGATGTTTACAATTTGATGGATTCTGATAGACTGTCAGCTTTTATCGTTCTCAAAATTTCTTTGACACTAGTGATCACCGGTGATACTATTCTTCATGTTGTGTGGTCAACGTGTCAATGTGTTGTCCGGTGTAATCGGAGCTTACCAAACGGAAGGACCGAAGTACTGACAGGCCCTGGACGTTGGCCAGGCCCAGCTCCACCAGGCTGAAGGTGACAATGATGCTATCAAAGACGTTCCAGCCCACCTGGAAGTAATAGTAGGGATCCATGGCTATCAGCTTGAAGACCATCTCAGCCGTGAAGATACCAGTGAAGACCTGGAGGAAGGGTAAGTAACTAAGTAAGTTTGATTTATTTAGCACATCATGCACACAGTACAACACAAAGCATTGGTAGCACTGAAGAGGAGAAAGGGGAAAAGGATTCCAGAGCAAGAAATAACCTTTTCAGACAGAGTAAGTTATTACTGTAACATATCTGTTTATGTAATGTGTCTAGTGAGGGCAAACTTTTATTTAGGAAAACTCATAGCATGTGGATTATTCATGAGTCACATTTCAACCCATTAACAGGTTGCCTCAGGAACACAGGAAAGGTTGGAAGTTGAACTCAAATATTAACAACCCTTTCTCCTAAGTCTCGGACTCTACTTTTAAATCCACCTAAACGGCACCAGACTCTTGTACTTGTATACTTAAATCAACCCAGATAGCACCTGAATCTCAGACTCTATCCTTAAATCAAACCACATAGTGCTTGGCTGACTTTTCATTCCAGGTAGTCTCTTTAAAAACTAACTGGCTACGGACAACAGCTATATGGGCTAATTTTCATCTAACTCGTTTAGTTGAAAATTAATTATTAAGTAATTATTAAGTAATTTTCATCGACTCATTTAGAGCATTTAGTATGTTGATCAATGAGCACTGGCCCCTACTAAGCAAAGAAACAAACAAACAAATACATGTGACTTTAAACTATGTGATGTGTGGCGGGCCAGGGCGTACCAGGTTGCCCACTGACAGCATGTGGTCAAACTCAGGGCTCATGGGGTAGTGTTCCATGGCCATGAAGAGTGTGTTGAGCACGATACAGATGGTGATGCCCAGGTCCACGAAGGGGTCCATCACCACAAAGTTCACCCAGTTCTTGAAGATCACCCACGGCGGGCAGCAGTTCCACTTGAGGAAGATGTCGGCGAACTTGTACCAGCCGGGTGGACAAGGCCTCTGAAGCTCCTCCAGCTCTGTGTGACAAAGAGAGAGGGGTGGAGAGAGGATAAAGAGAGAGAGAGAGAGGTAGAGAGAGAGAGAGGGAGAGAGAAGAAAGAGAGGGAGAGAGGTAGAGAGAGAGAGAAGAGGAGGAGGAGGAATGAAAGACAGAGGACAGTGAGAGATAAGGAGAGAGAGAAAGGAGGAAAAAATGAGTTTTGAATTATCACTGTAACAGATAGACCAAAAGGTTTCACTTTCAACAAATTATTATCATAATCCATTGTCTGAAACCTATAAGTGGTTTTAATAGTAACATTAACTGTAACATGTAATCTTGCACAGAACTTACTTTTTTTTTCTTTTTTTTTAAAGCTTTTTTTTAAGTATATTTTTGGGCTTTTTTGCCTTTATTTGGACAGGACAGTGGAGAGTGAGACAGGAAGCAAGTGGGAGAGAGAGATGGGGTGGGATCGGGAAATGACCGCAGGTCAGATTCGAACCTGGGTCCCCGTGGGCACTCGGACCCGTATATGGTATGGGCGCTGTAGCCTGCTGCGCCACAGTGCCCCCAGAACTTACTTTTTATATGATGATATAAAAATTATTTTGCACAATTAACTTGGTTCTATATCTGCAGTTAATTGTCTTACTCTTAATTAAGTTTGAAGTACTGGTAGCTAAATATACATGAATGAGAACCACATATGAGTCAGGCCTTGACACAAATAAAGCTCTGTCCACACAAACTCAACTCATTTACTCTAAAATAGCCTCAAGCTTATCACTAGCGAAGGGCACAGTCCTGCTTGTAATCGGGATTTCTCCAAACACACAGCCGCTTACTATCTCTGCCCCGGTCGCCGTCCACACAATGCTGCCCCAAAGCTGTGTCCGGCAAAGGCCGCATGTCCACTACTGAACACTAATCTAGTCAATTACAGCTCACATTAGAGCCAGGCGAGGCCTGGGCGCCTGCACTAAGCCCTGATGTATTTAAAAAGCTGCCAGAGTGATCTCAGGGGCAGAAGCAAGCATGCTGCCGCACAGTGATGGTCAGATACACTAAATTAAACTGCTGGCAGAGAGTCATAGAGAGAGGGGGGGGGGGGGGTACTAGGGCTGGGCTGTCACAGCAAATGATGACAAAAAGGGAGATTTATTATTTATAATGCTATGTTATGAAGACAGATGACAATGATGATAATAATGAAGATGATGTCAACTAGGGTGGTAATAATGAATGTATTATGAGATGTTCTCACTGCACAAACTTTTTGACACATTGCTCTCTGCTGCCCCTCAGTAAGTGTGGCCAGAAGTGGAACTGCAGCACAAGTGGCTGTAGAGAACTGTACAACTCCTCTTCCAGCTGGAGGCCCATTTGTCTCTGGCAGTGTGTTAAGATCCATGTGTGTGTACTCAGTACCTTCCATGGCGTTAGAGAGGACCGTTAGGGCACTGGCTGTCCGTTTGCCCATGCCTGGCTGCTCCAAGTACATCATGCTGTGTTTGGACCCAATGGACTTTGCATCTCTACTCTTCTCATCGTCTGTGCATACCTACACACACACACACACACACACACACACACACGCATTAGCAAGTTGTAAATACGGTCATATTGTATGTTAAAATGGGTTTAACTAGTAATGGTTACTGGAGATAAAGTAAGTTCATCCAAATATATTAAGCACCTGCACTGACACAGTATGACAGCAGCATAATAAATAGAATCTTGAGTAGACCATTTGGAGTTTGTTTTTTTTTTAGGTAAAATTTCATTTAACAGATATGGTTATTTCATATAAAAGTAATTCTGAAAACACTATCCTTAATGTTTATATGAAATATTAACAACATAAATCAATTTAAATTTTGATTTAAAAATTGCCCTGTTACTGTGCACAAATTTTACTTCTAGTTTCTAATTTGAAATGTTCTATTCTTAAGCTATGGAGTTATTTGTATTATTATTATGGAGTTATTTGTAAAGTGTCACTATAGTATGTGTGTAAAATGTGTAAGCCTTTATGTTCATAGCTACTAACAAAATCACTATATATTCATAAGAATCCTCACTTCTTTTTCTGAAGAGACCCTGTTGATGACAAATCGTGGAATTATTCTTCCATTGCAGTCCTTTATGATGTCATCGTCTTGGAGACTGCGTGTGTCATTGGTGCCTCGACTTTGGCTCCGTCGGCTAGTCAGAGACATCTGACTCCCCACAATCATCTGCTGATATTCCAATAGCTAAGTCAGCATCAAAGCTTGAAAAGTACTGCAGATCCTACCACTACTACATCTACTGCCTGCCAGGGTTCAACCACTTATGTTTTGATGTCACGGGTATGCTGGCGACTATGCCGCTCCGTCCGGCATTTCTAGAAAGTTTTATAAGAAGTTGTCACCTAACCTTTCATATGAAAAAGTAAACACTGAATAATAAATGGTAAATATCAATAAATAATAATTAACACCATAAATAAAAATAACTAAGCACCTAAAGTGTCATAAAATTAAATAAATAACAATAAGCAAAATAACTACTAAATTACTACTAACTAACTAACACACAGTCTCTATTCCTGTTCTCTCTAGCAAATTTGATAGGAAGTTGTCACCTGACCTCGTCCTCTTGGTTGTGGAGTTGTTCTAGAAGCCTCTGGAACTCCTCCTCCTTCTCCTTAGCCTCGGCCAGGGTGGCCGCGTTCTGCTCGTCATACGCCATGGCAACCACGGCCAGGATGAGGTTGATGAGGTAGAAGGAGCCCAGGAAGATGACCACCACAAAGAAGAGCATGTAGGTCTTTCCTGCAGCCCTGAGGGTCTAAACACAGTCTGAGACTCAACAACTACGGCAACTGATATAGGACATTTTACCCAGATCTAAGCATCTGATTTCATAACATCTCATAAAGTCGAAAACAACAGTACCTTTAAGATGTTATTGCTGTGTGATGCAATGTGAGTTGATTGTGTAAATAACATATACTGTATAAATGCGGTAAAAAAGGGAAGATACTATCAGGTAGGATATCCATTTTCATGCCTCTTTTTTGTTATTGTATTCTGTGTTATTGTCTGTTCTGTCATGTTGGAAATAAGTGTTCTCACTTTCACAAGTTATCCCTCAGATCTACACTGTGTCCTCTATATCAATAAAATCAATCAATACATCAATTAATTGATTAATTAATTGATCAGATGTACGAAAAAACATGTACAGTTTAGCCATAATTATGTATACCTATGGTAAATTATGCAGTTTTTTTTCTCTGCCTGGAAATGATCCATTCTATCTATTTCTATGCTATGCTTCCCACCCAAGTTGAATAAACAAGCCAATTAGGTGCCACATTACTACTGGCTCAAAAGTACTGCATGTTTCCAAACTTGGATCAGCCAATCCACATGGACGACATGGTTTGTGGCCATCTGTAAGGAGACTTATTATTGTCTTCTTTGTGAAAATATGTCTAGAAGGGAGCACATTTCAAACGCAATATTAAAAGGGTGTGGCAGCCAATTAATGATACTTTTGGCTGAAGTAGCAAGCCTAGCATCGACCATTGAAAAGAATTTAGGTGGTACTTCCTCACTATCTCTTGGTCTTTATACCGCAATACCTAAACAGTCAACATAAATGCGGCAATTAAATACCATAGCCATAAATAGTCCATACACACCAGCTGGAAGAGGTTCTCCCAGTAGTCTTGTGTCATAAGCCTGAAAAGGGCCAGGAAGGCCCAGCCAAACGAGTCGTAGCTGGTGTATCCGTAGTTGGGGTTCCGCCCGGCCTTCATGCAAACGAATCCTTCTGGGCACTTCCTGTCAGCAGGGGGAACAGTGAAGCATCTGCACGCATGCTGTCATCTCCCTGTCCCTGATGCTAAACTTTCAACCACCCTCTGTCGCCTATTGCAAAGCTCAGAAAATGTATGCTAAAATATAGTATCAAACTGATTTAACTTTACTAAACTGAATTAAATTGAAGGAAAGGAATTGGGCCCTAATTTAAAAGATGGGCCAAGTGCCTCAAGTCCCTCAATAAGTTCATGCATGAACTGACTTGTGGGAGCACTGATCAGCATGAGTTGATGAGCAACATTTGTGCTTAGGATCTTGGTCATGGTATTAAATTAGCTAATAGACTTTACCTTCTTATAAAATTAGATTAAGTTTGACTTTAGACTTGTCTCAAACATGACCAGCAATGACTTTCCATTGCTTTTGTCCCACACAAAACAGTCTGTCTGGCTGTTGTGTAAGGGTAGCTGAGGCCTATGGCACTAATAAAGACACACATACCCAGCATCTGAGCTGTTTCCACACAGCAGGGCATCCAAGCTGCCTTCTAAGAAATACTGATTCTCTGAAAAAGAAAAGAGAAAAGAGAAAGAGAAAAAATAAAGAAAGAGAAAGAAAGAAAGAAAGAAAGAAAGAAAGAGTTAATAAAAAAATCTTTGAGGAGGAATCAAGAGAGAAGAAGATAACTACTCTCATACCTGGACTAGAAACAAAAAAAAATCTTGTTCTTGGAAAAATTTAGTGGGCGGTGGTAGTGTAGTGGTTAAGAAGCTGGGCTAGCGTGTAGTAGCCTGAAAGTTGTGGATTCAATTCTCGGCTTCCACCTTTGTGCCCTTGAGCAAGGCACTTAACTCCAAGTTGCTCCAGGGACAATGTAATCCCTTGTAATATAGTTGACACAAAGCTATTGAGATTTTTGCCTTGTTTGCATCCTTAGGACATCTTGTCAACATAACATTAAATTTAGGTGGTGGCCATATTTTTCTATGTATCAATTATAGAACAGTACCTTCGTTTTCTATGTAGGCTTTGAAATCAAAGGTGCTAGTCTCGTTGACAGTGGCGTTGTAGGCCATGGTGGTGTTGTAGGCCATGGTGGTGTTGTAGGCCATGGTGGTGTTGAAGAAGTCATCAAACATGGTGTCGGTGTCGTTGTGGAGGGGCCAGCGTATGCACTTCTGCCGCAGGTTCCCCATGAACAGCTGCAGGCCGATGAGTGCGAAGACGGCAAGAGCGAACACCGTCAAAATCATCACGTCGCCCATCTTCTTCACTGACTGGATAAGAGCTCCAACAATGGTTTTCAAACCTTAACCATCCCCAAGAAAGAAAAAAAAGAGAGGAAATGACTGAGGAGAAGAATTTGTCTGAATTTGTTCACGAATATCAAAATATCACGTGTCAAATAAGAAAATGCATGTATCAAAATAGGATCAAAAAAAGCTCCAGCAATGGTTGTTAAAACCATACCCCCTCACAGAGGGGAATAACATAAGGAATGAAGCACAGCATTTATGTGTAATCATTTAGCAAAATTCATATGTAAACAAATATAGCAATGTTCTTGACATTGAAAAAGAAAACATTATAATATGACAATTCAACAAGGCTGTAATATAATATAAAGATACACCTTTGTGACCAAGATGTGACCTTTGACCTTACAGTGATCCTTGACCTTGGTTAATACGTCACACCAGTACACAGCTAAGCAAAGATCTTTATTAATATTAGAATGACTTATGCTTATCAATTTGTTCAATTCTTCTACAGATTTACATATTTTTTATCCCATTGTAATTATAGTTATTGTGATGGTAATTGTTGCTATTACTGTGATATTTTCTATTTTAAGTTATATCATAATCATAATACAAATGACAAAAAATATATAACTGTTGTGCACATTATAATTCATGTTGTTATAGATTTTTGTAAGATTCTCAATGGGTCACTTTGGATATTGGATGCTTACTACTCATCTGCAGTGATTTTGCCAATGTGTGTGCTGTTTTGTGCATATGGCATGAGGTACCATATGCTGAAGTAATATGACACTCACCAGGAATCACTGTGATGGTCTTCAGAGCTCGAAGTACGCGGAACGTCCTCAGGGCTGACACGTTGCCAAGGTCGACAAACTCTGTGATGTACCTGACAGTTAACACAGTCAAATATCAGAATAAAAATGAAAGACACACACACACACACACACACACACACACACACACACACACACACACACAAACAAACAAACAAACAAACAAACATAAAACGTCAACATACTATATAATTTATCTGAATAAAGATACTGCTCACACACAATCACATACATAAAGGCTCAAACAGACACAGAGTGTATGTGCTTATATTAAAGTGTAAACTCAAACTGGATGATGATGACAGAGAAGTGTTTAAAGACACAGTGGCATGCGAAACATGAACTGAGTGCACTCCAGCCCGTTAAACAATAAATACTTCTCACACTGCAGTTTTATTTGGTTTGGTTGTTGAACATGAGTCTGTGCGCTTAGCTGTAAGTAAGTGATCTGTCCTAATGACGGCTATTTTTAAGGCTGTCCAGTCTAAATGGCAGTACAAGTTAACAGTCATAGAGAAGAGGAGGCTTGACCAGTGCATCACTTTACTTAATCACGTTACTTAAAGCGCACATAGAAACAACCTTTTAAATGGCACACAGATCTGTGTATAGCAATATGCCAAAGAAGTTTGATGAAAAATACCATCATCTTACCAGACCAGTCAGTGCAATGACACTGACTAAGTTGAGAAACCCAGGGTGATCCGATCATGCAAAAATGTTACACATTATGGCACAATACTGCAATGTTGCCAATTTTACACTGTAGTCTATCCCGTTGTTCGAGTCATGTTCAAGTCATGAATGCAATTATGTGCCGACAATTTATTTTTCCCGAGTCCAACTGCTCTCAGAACTGTTTATTTTTCTCCATAGACAGTAAAAGAAAAAAAATGTCCCCCACTATTCAAAGTAGCCTTGTCAATTGTCATCATACTACTCACTTGTTGCCTCAACCTAATAAAATCCTATTTTTCGGGGAGGCCTGGACATTACCCTTGATTATATCATCTAGCTATGCAGCTACAGCAAATACTTAAGAGTTAGAGTTAAGCGATTTTTTTCCCTCACTAAAATGGAGGTGATGGTGACAAGGTTTACAGGTTGTGAAAACCGGCTGGCTGCACTAGTAAACGTTTTTTGGATGAAAAAGCTGTTGGTCCAGTGACGTCGGACTTAACAACCTGATTGCAATTCCAAGACATGGAATGATGGATAAACATTGCCATTTTTAGACTGAATTTCACAAACCTCGACAAGTAAATTATTGGCAATGACTGATAAAACCTAGGAACACTGTTCAAGTTCAGAATAATGTTAAATAATACTGTAAAAATGCAGATCTACTCACGCCATACTGATCACCATGAAATCCAGCCAGTTCCATGGATCTCTTAGGAATGTAAAGTTTCCGATGCAGAAGCCTCGTGATAAGACCTTTATCGACGCCTCAAAGGTATAAATACCAGTGAAAACGTATCTGCAATGATATACATATGCAACTTGTCAGAATTTTACAACAAAAAAAAACAAAAACACAACTACAGTACCACCAGACAAGTCAGCATGAAAAAATGCCTAATTAGGTCTAGTTTACAAGTATACAACACTATGGTAATGCACAGTTTGTTAAACAGTGTTAACTACATTATAAGCATTATCTCAACTTAAAGTGTATAAAAGTATCATGAATACCATAAATCAGTACAACTAGAAAAAGACCAGGCGATCATGTGTTGTGATTAATAGTAAATTAATAACATTTATAAAAAATATAAGTTATAAATAAAAATATAAGGTTGGCAGATGGACTTACTCGACTGTCTTGCTCCATGGCGGGGGGTTGCTCATGGTCATAAACACACAGTTCGCTAATATGGTGAACATGATGATCATGCTAAATACTGTAATATAGTCAAGGGTTTTGCATCTGAACTCTTCAGCCATAGACTATGCCATGTTTATGTTTTTGCTCAGTATATTTTAAACATAAAATAAAAGCTACAGACATTCTGTTCAAACAGAACAGAAATAGAAAAACTGCTTTACTGAATAGACTACATGAACCTTCCATCAATTCGTCATAAATAATAATAATCTGCTACATGCTACAATGTTACACATTTCCTACAGGACAAATACTAACTAACTACCAGAATATCCACTGGTGTCTGTCATGTCTATGGACCTACCCCTGGTGTCCATGGGCTTGGCCCTGGCACCTTGGTGGGTGACTGCTTGCTAAAAGGGGTTCGAACTCCATGCTTTGTAAAACATCTTGAGACAAATTCAATAGTTATTGGTGCTCTATAAAAATATAATTGAATAGATTTGAACAGCAGTAGACATCTGAAATGAAAGGATATGAATGTATGAGTATTTTGATGGATCCTATTCGTAGAAGGTTAAAGGGGCTGAGAATGTAACAAGCAGGCTCAGCATTGAACCTGAAGATTGTGTTACCTTTGGTGACCACTATAAAGGTCTGCACAACAAAGAGATACAAAAAAAAGCAGGTTATTCATATTAACAAGGGATGCAACAATAGTAAACATTCTGGGTAGATTCCAGGTAGACAACAATTTGTCTGATAACCAATAGATACTGTTAGTTTGTCCACCTAATTTTTATTGTTAATTATAACCTGGGCAGGGAGTCAAAAATATTTACAATATTCAAATGTTCAGCACATGAGCCACTCCGCACATAACACAATATTTAGCTAATGTGGCATTACAAATAATTATCAGCCACTATCATTGGTAAATGTCATATTGTTGGCCAATCGACCAACACCACTTAACTAAGCCGGTAACCATGCAAGGCTGATATAAAAGTGCATCCCTAATATTAACAACACTTCTTTGGCTCAGTTTTGAACCTTCAGATTGTGTTTTGCTGATTACTATAAGGTATATAGCAGAGTGAAAAAATACATACACTCATATTCACAAAGTCATAAAGCATGGGAACACATCTTTTCCTCGTAACCATATAATTCCTGTGTCTTAGTGCCGGTAACATCTAAATGTAAGCATGGAAGCAAGGCTGCAAGAATATTTTTATGCATGACTTCACACTTTCACACTTGACGCTCACTTTACACTGAACAACAGACATAAGTTCTGTCACATCAAGGACACACTCCACCCAGTGTGGAAATTAGCTTCGCACTATGCAGGGTCATTAGGGGTAACTATGAAGTGTGTATCTTCTAGCCAAACACAATTGTTGGCCAATCGACCAACACCACTCAACTAAGCAGATACCCATGCAAGGCTGATATAAAAGAGCATCCCTAATATTAACAACACCTCTTTGGCTCAGTGTGGAACCTTTAGATTGTGTTTTGCTGATCATTATAAAAGGTATACACAGCAGAGTGAAACCTAAAAAAATAAACCTACGGGAACGCATCAACCAGGAACCATTAGAAGTACAGATGAAAAGTAGAACGTGGATCTGGATTGATCACACACTGAGAAGAAACAAAAAAGCAATAACAAAACAGGTACTGACATGGAACCCTCAAGGCAAACGGGGAGAGATCGTCCCAAGAACACGTGGAGAGAAAGCACAGAGCAAGAGTTCAAGAAGGAGGGGCTGACGTGGCAACAGCTGGAGAAGATGGCCCAAGACAGGAATACAAATGTTCCGAAAGGAATACAAAGGCCTAAGTGAAGTGAAGAAGTGATGTGAAGAGGACCTTCTGCAATAGATACTGCAAGGATTTATCATCAAGGTCAAGGTTGTGGGGAAGGTTTTACGGATCACCTGGCTCTCTTATCACATTCATTAGAGTGGACTTTAACTCTGAACCAACTAAGCAAGCCACCCTCAACCCTTATAACTTCAAACACCAAGTCCTTAGTTACAGATTCTTCTGCCAGTCAGGGCTAAGCAGACATTCTGACAGGCATTCATATACTCTGCATGAAGGAGTGACCGAAAAAGACTTTCCCTTGGTGAAGGCTAGAAGCCTGAACTAACTGACCAAGCCACCACTACATACCCCCTGCCCCCGGCACCACAAAGCATTACCTTCCACATTACAAGCCTGAACTAACTTAGCAAAAACCCATATCTCACCCCAAATATCAAAGAACACACACAGACTGAACAGAACAGCTTTGAGTTAGTAACAAATACCCAGCCTCTGAAAAACATTTTTGTACTGTACACTTTGTAAAAAATCTACTGTAATGTATAATGCAATTATTTTTATTCATATTGATTTTAATTAAACTGCTATTGAAGAAAATATCCTTCAGGGAACTAGTGTCAAAGTCAAGTTGTCGGTATCAAACATTTCAAACCAAACCCAACCCTAGGCTTGATTTCACATACATAACCATGCCCAACCCTAGACTTGATCCTCATATACGTACATAACCCAACCCTAGACTTTATCCTCATACATAACCCAACCCTAGACTTCATCCTCATACATAACCATACCCAACCGTAGACAGCCACTGACTTTCTGTTCTTTGAAGTAGGGGTCAATGTCCTCCAGGGGTGTGTTGAGCATATCATCCGGCGCGTCTCCATAGATCATGGGCAGGTTCTTCCCGGCCTCCATGTCCCTGCTGGGTCCACTGGGGCCGGGCGGCGGTTCTTCGCCCTCGAGCTCCAGCCGCTTGCGGTCCTCGATACGCCGCTCGATCTCCGCCAGAGACTCTGGGGTGAAGCGGCGGAGCACATGTGGGCCTTTGTGAGCTGGCAGGCTGGCCATCTTCGCATCGCGAAGAGATACCACCACACCGGGGAGGCTCGACAGAGAGCTGGAGGAGAGAGAGACAAAAGAGATATCAACACAGTGGGGAGGCTGGAGAGAGAGCTAGAGGAGTGAGAAAGATATCAACACACTGGAGAGGAGAGTCAAAACAAGAGTCAGCGAAGGTCAGAAACAGAGAGAGTTCCCATTATGAAAAATGTCTGCGATACATAAAGATTGGCGATAGTTATTGGAAGCTGCAAAGGTACCCATTGAGTTACTGTGACCATTGAATTCACAGATCAGGCACCGTTGGAATCCCTGGACCGACCTGAGTTCAATGACCCCTATTACGTCACTTTCCACCATATTGGACCTCCGCCATATTGGATTTAGTACAAACTTTACAAAACATTTCAGCACTTACAAATGTCATTCGATTTTGAACTTGCCGGACATGATCTTCAGACCGAGCCGCACAAAAGATAGTCAAGTTTTGACTGTTAGACTGTGAGATTTTGACTGTGAGAGCAAATCAAATATGGCAAATGTGTCCTTCACCCTAAAACACCAAGGTTGTCTTAAGACTGAAAGAGAAGAGGAAAGGGAGAAAGGGGAAGAGATAGTGCCATACTGGGAAGGCTGAACAGAGACCTGGGGGGTGGGGTTTGTTGGAGAGAAAAGTCAGTTGGAAAAGATTGATAGATGAAATTGAGACAGAAAGATGAAATGAATAGAAAGAAGAGATACCAACAGCTTTGGTGTATGTGTGTGGGGTGTGTGTGTGTGTGGGGGGGGTTGCAATGTTGTGCGCTATGCTCTCCACAAAACAGCACAAATTGGCTCATACTAGAACAGAGAGAGGAGAGGGAGGCCCTGGTGCACACCTGAGTAAAAGGACAAACCGATTACAGTGTCTAGTTTGACAAAGTACTCTTTTCTGATTGGCTGATGGGGGAGGGGGGGTCCGCTTTGTATCATGGAGTTCTTTGCCTCCACCTCATACATTAATTCCATATATCGGGACACCTCGGCGGCCATTATACCTTACACGATGGGCAAAAGGCCACAGAAAATGGACAGAGGAATATTGGAAAGAGTGTTATGGGCAGATAAATCCAAGTGTGAGCTTGAGATGAAGGGGGTAGAGAAAATGAGCTAATCAGTGTTCTAATCAACCTGTGAGCAAGTGGAGGGAGGGGGGGAGAAAGAGAGAGAAGAAAAGAAAGTGAGGAGGCTCCAGGTCAGGTGTTCTGTGTATGTGTGTGGGTGGGGGGGGGGGGGGGGGTGTAGGAATTTAACACCCATTTACCATAAAATCAATTTTCAAACCTGCCATCACTGCCACATTGAAACACATGACAATGTCCAACACAGACATGTGATTAGACTACCATGTACTGATTGCATCCCCAACATGAGCTGAAGAGATATACAGTAAGGAGGGATAAAGGTGAGAGAAATGCTGGAGAGAAAGACATGATTAGAAGAAAGAGGAGTTGGGGAGGAATTGTTCAAGCTTCACTGAGCGAGAGACAGACAGACAGAGAGAGAGAAACAGAGAGAGAGAGGCAGACAGACAGAGAGGGGGGGGGAGTGATCAGGATCATAAACACAAATATATCCCCACATTCCCAGTGCATCTCAGAGCATCTACAATGAGCCTGAGGTGGTGTGTGTTTGCGTGGAGGGGATGGAGTGGGCTTGTGTCCTCATTCCATACCACTGGGGATTCTCTAAAGTGAGATGGCGTGGCAGGGTGTGTGAAAAAAGGAGTGAAATGATAGAAGCTAAGAGAAAGAGGAGTTGATAAAAAAGGCTTTTTTTTATGTTCACTCCAGACTGGGTGTGCTCCACTGAACTGAGGACAGAGATGGGGGAAGCGAGGAGAAGGATAGGTAGTCATGGGGAGAGGAGTGAGAAACACAGGAGTTTCCCACAGAGCTGAGAGCTGTGCTATGTGACAACTGTAAAAATAGCAACAGGTGTTTTTTTTGTTGTACACATTTACATCCCTGTTTATTTTTTGCAATACTGTAACAGGAGGAAAGTAACAGGAAAAAGAAATAGCGCCAGAGATTGAGAGTGAAGAAGAAGAGCTTGCAAGGAAATGGCAACTACCACAAAAACAATTTGGATGAGAATATCTATGTATAAAAATGTATGTACAAAATAAACACCATACATATTAATCTATGTAATCTATATACCCAAATATATTTCAGGCATTATAAATTGAATCGACAGATCCTGATCCATAGAATAACCCTCATCCTCTCCTTGGGTGGCAAAAACAGTGATGACATGTCTGCGGTTATCAGTGTGTGTCAGTGCACTTGTACTGTATGTGTGTGTGTGTGTGTGTGTGTGTGTGAGAGAGAGAGAGAGAGAGAGAGAAGAGGTGACAGTCAAGGACAGTGACTGAGCTGGAGATTGATAGAGGGGCACTTCATGTAAATCCCATTGATGACATGTCACTTTAGCTCTTACACGCACCCTTCCTAGCACTGACGGATGCAAACACATGCAACCTCACCAACCACCACAGCACAGGTCAGAGGGGACACTTAACAAGACACTTACAGTAACACAATGACTGCTTTATGGTATTAAACACAGGAATGTAGGCTTTAAGGGCCATTCACACCAAGAACGATAACTTTAACGATAATGGCAAAAAATGTATTGGGGATCACTTTCAGAGCAAATGATAAAAAGCTGACAGCCTATCAGAATCCATCACATTTTAAAAATCACATTCATCAACACAAAGAGACACTTTCCTTATCGTTGGTCACTGTGGACGCTCATATGGTCATAGTTATAGTTATCTTTTAGCTTACTTGTAGCTATCGTTCCTGGTGTGATTGGCCCTTTATTGTGGATATACACACAGTTTTATGGTATTGTCAGACAAAAAGCAGTACTGTAAGTGAGAGGGTTTACCACACTATACTGTAGGTTATGTGGCCATAATTGGGTAAAAAGGATAAAGTGTTATACTGTATGTAAGCCTTGAAGTATCTATGGAATAATCCACTAAGAGCCTAACATCATTCAGACATTTTGCTTTAAGGACCTTACCATTAAAACATATATCCACGAAAATCATCAAATCAGTAATGTGACTTAATGTTAGTCTACAGCTCTTTCTTTTCACTTATAAATATCTTCAAACCCACTGGGCGCCTTTTAGACTCCCATACTATGCCCTGACGACTTCATCAAGGCCCATGTAACAAGACCTTAAAAGTGCTATAGAGTGTTTATGAAGGTGCACTGACCCACAGCGTGTGTCGTGTATGGGGACTATGTGTTCAGTTCACGTAGTATGTGTAGTGAGTGAGTGTGAGGGCGCATTACAACAACTTCACTCGCTGTGCTTCATTGCAGACAAAACAGGTTAGCAATTGTGCAGATGTTTTGCTTTTCAACTGACAAGCGGATTGGCATAACAGACTGAATTGCCTCAAGAGGAAAGGAAACAGAGGATGGGACTTTAAAACAGTTGAATCTAATTATCCAATTAATTGTTAAATCAGTCAATAGTCAGTCAGCTGAAAAAAGGTTCTTGTGGAAAGACATTGCAGTTTGGTGGGGAATAAACAGCCTATACTGCATTAGTGATAGCGACACTGAGAGATCTAACTAAATCAGCTGTGTGATGTAAGACCGACGAAATGCTCAGACAGAGGTCAGTTGCCTGATGTCAATGGGGGTGTGACTCTTTGACCTGATGATGTCATGTACAGTGAATGCCTTAAAGAATGCTAAGAAAATAGCAGTCAGTAAGCAACATAATGCTGAACATATACTGTATGAGCACAGAGTAAGGTGTGCTACTGTACACATGCATGTTTGTAGGCCTAAGTACGTGTTGTACTATGTGCTCCGGCATCCCTGTAGACTACACACAACTTTTCATCAGCGTTTCATATTCATCTCTGTAGGTGTCTCTGTTTATCAGGGCGCTCGTAGACCTTTCCCAATAGGATACACCCCGACAGCCTACCCCTACGCACCCTACCAACCCCTCCCCACCACCCGCCTTCTCCAGTCTCTTTCCCAGGAGTAATCTCTTTCTGGTGACTTTACCAGAGTGGTGACCCACATAAAAGTGTCAAGGTAATGACAAAGTGAGGAGGCCGGGCCCTCAGTCGAGAGTGAGAGCGCGAGCAAGAGAGAGCAGAGGAGGAACTTTCCCACAGTACCCAAAGAAACCCTCACATTACTGTCCCACATCAGGTTACTTATTAGCTTAGCAGACGCTGCCGCCCGCCGCCACCACCGAATGTACCCCCCCCAACCTCCATTGGCTTGGCTGGCTCGTTGGATGGCTGGCTCACATTGCTCACATCTTGCGTCTCTCTCTCTTTATCTCTCTCACTCTATCTCTCCGGCATGTTCCGTCAGCAGTGGAGACTTACAAGGGCCCCCAGCGCTGAGCCGCTGGAGCAGTTGAGGTTACAACTGCGAGCGGCCCAAGGCGGCCATTTTGTGTGGATAGGGTTTTATGCCTGGGTAACAACTGAAAGGGGGGAAAAGATAGGGACAACACAGTTTGTGTTGTTTCTAACACATTTGTTTTAGGAGTATAACAACACATCAGATCCTTCTTCGAACAATGGGCAAAGTGTAAAGTCTTAGGTTTAACTAAAGCTAATTGAATACACAGACGAAATTGAACTCCATGGGCAAGACCTTAAACATGAACATCAATAAGTCTGCTCAATGCTTCCACATGCCACAGAATAACTAAAGTTCATGCAGGAGAACTTTGCTTATGGACAGATTTTGCAAAGGGATCCACAAAATGTAAATGGCTGCATTGAAGTGACACACTAGTGCCATCTGAACAGAGACGTGTTACTAAAGGAGGGTGGCATGTTGTTTTGTGTAGTGCATTGACAGTAGCAGTGGCATTCTTGCTTCCTTTTGACCTGGGAGCTGGGATCATGGGGTATCAGGATACAGCAGCCTGCAATCAAGCATTCTCTCTCAATGACTCTCTCCAGCACTCACTCTGTTGGGCGGGCGCGCACACGCATACACACACACATAAAACACATGAAACAAACACACACATATGAACACAGATACATTGACACACTGTATGGACCACGAGCATGCACGTACACACACACATGCATTAGATTCAACATTCATTTTGTCAGCGGCATTGCTAATCAGGGAGGGCAAGTAGGGCACACACACACACACACACACACACAAACATATACAAGCATACCTTCACACACTCGAGCTCTCTCATTTCTCTCCCTCACTCTTTCTCTAATCGTCACTCTTTCTCTCTATCCTCGCAATCTCTTTTTTCACTCACACTCAGTCTCTCTCGCTCTTTCCCTCTCTCTTTCTATCTAACACACACACACACACACACACACAGAGATACAGTGGCTGCCCAGCTGCTGTAGGCCATCACGGTTGGGCGTCGGATTACAGAAGCACGATGACTCCGCTCATTCCTGACTCTCACTGGCCTCCTTCTCTCCGTCACATCCCACCGATAAACAGACCCGCACGCCAGGCCCTCTGACCAGCACCTTAGGCAGAATCACTGAAAACTACAGAATACCCACCACAGGCTCACCAGAATCAATGAAACTACAGAATACTGTATCATCAACAACCTCACCAGAATCACTTAAAACAACAAAATAGTGTTCAGCAAGCTCACCAGAATCACTCAAACGACAGAATAATGTTCAGCAAGTTCTAGAGTCACTAACTGAGACCCTCAATAGGCTTACCAGAATCAATTAAACTATTGACTACCCTCTGCAAAGTTATCAGAAAGCCTAAAACGATCAAATAGCTTTATTAAGATAATAAGAATCGCTAATCAAGACCGTCAACAAGCTAACCCATATCACAAAAATCCGAAATACTCTTGCATCATTAAAACTAATAATAAACGTATCAAGATAACTCAGATCACAGTCAGTACCATTAACCAGCTACCAAACCAACTAAACCAACCACCAAACTTTACAGGTTGTCCTGGGATACTACAATCTGGGCAAGATAGTCTGGGATACTACAATCTGGGCAAGATAGTCTGTACTAAAATAACTAATAAATAACTTAAGGAAGCTACATCACAACTACTAAAACAAGGAAACAAGCCAAATCAGCAAAATATGATCTGATCCAACAGAATGACCACTTGCCAACCAAGCTAACCTTGATCACCACTACCAATGGAAATTCTAAGCACAGTAACTTAGAAAGAACAAATTTCCAATAGAAAATCATATCACAAACTCAATGAATTACTTACTATTTCAACTCTTTTATGAATAGACCAACTCAATATCAGTTCATGAACATGAAACTATTGGCCAAATATATAGACCAACCGCAGAAAATCAAGCCACAGAACAATCTTTCTACATTATCCTCAGCAACTAAAAAAAGGCCAGGCTCAGGCTTATGCCAAACCCGTTCATAAACAACTGTAAACAACTAACGCTGCTCTCCCTTTTGTAAACAACTTTCATATTACTATTATTTAAATATATAATTTAGAATATGAATAATAGTTGTTAGTGGTTAAATTCCAAGTATAATGTGTGTATAATGAATCATAATCTGACTTTGACTGTGTTCCTTAGGATAGCCTACAAACTACATTCAGGTAACTAATAACTTTCTTAATTCATCGTAATACATTCTTAATTCATCGTAATACTGTACATTCCCTGTCAACCCAGCCTGCATCCCCATGACCTCTAGTAAGGCAGACCACTAGCGAGATGTAACTTGCCCTTTTTTCTACTCTTTTATCTATTGCCAGCTCTACATCAGTCAGTGCACACACTGACACACAGACACAAACACACACACACACACGCAGTCTTGCTCAGAGCCACCCAACCATGGACACACACACCTCCCTCCCTCTGCTCTCCCTTGGCGTGTGTTACATAGAGAGCCCCCATTGCCAGGGGGGAAAGGCTGCAAGAGACGGGTGCTCAGTCAGTTTTCCCACAACTATTAGGCTTCACTGTGCCATTCTGGGTGAGACCGTTAATAAGGCATCCGAACGCTGTGCCCTCTTTACCCACCTCTCTCCATCTATCTCTCTCATAACATGTCTCGTTTTCTTATCTCACATGTTCTATATATCTATCTCTCTACATAACGTGTATGGTTCTGGTGTCTGGTTCTCTGTTCTATATCTATCTATCTATCTATATTCTATATATCTATCTCTCTACATAACGTGTCTGGTTCTCTTGCCTCACATGTTCTATATATCTATCTCTCTACATAACGTTTCTGGTTCTCTTATCTCACATGTTATCTATCTCTCTACATAACGTGTCTGGTTCTCTTGCCTCACATGTTCTATATATCTATCTCTCTACATAACGTGTCTCGTTCTCTTGCCTCACATGTTCTATATATCTATCTCTCTACATAGCATTGCTCTCTCCTCATAAGTTCGACCTCATATCTATCTATTAATCTGCACACGACAAAGCTCTAACTGTCTCCCTCTATCTGCACACATTCTTTCTCTGAGGAACATTTCTCTCTCTCTCTCTCTCTCTCTCTAACCACACACACTCTCTTCATCTATCTCTGTTATGGATGTCTCTCTATCTTTTTTTATTCTCCCATCTCACCCTATATCTTTCCCTCTATAGTCTCTGTATCACCCTACATGTATATCTTTCCCTCTATATTCTTGTCTCTGTATCATTCAAGCCTACACGTTTTGCTTCCTTTCCCTGTCTGCCTTCTCTATGTATCTGTTATTTCTGCATTAGTACTATCCATCTGAAGCATCTGAAACTCCCTCTATCACTCTCTTCATGTATCTCTATCATTCTCTCCTCATCTATCTCTCACTCTCTCTTTCCATATCTCTCTCTATCACTCTATCCACCACAACAACCCCCCCCCCTCCCCATTATAAATCTCTATTACTCTCACTCTCCACATCTCTCTATATAACTTTCTCTCTCCACCACATCACAAGCTCTTGTCGTCTCCCTCTCTCTCCCACCACAGCATTTGTGTAACTTCTCCCCCTCCCCCATATCCATCCTTCTTCAGTTCTGATACCCTTCATCCCATGACGGAGGGGGTTTATGGACGCAGACGGAACTTAAAATATCCAACCTGGGGACGGATGTGTCACCCCCCCACCTCACCCCAGGATTATTGAAGACATTTCCTGATCGCATCATGTAAAGATGTCAGTCAAGAGGTTTGGGAGACTGAACCCCTTCCCCTACTCCCCTCTACAAACACACACACACACATCCTAAAATTGAGCTCTCCCAGTGCTACAAGAGGTGTGCTTATTTTGATAATAGAGGTGGCAAGTCAACATTAACCCGCAGGAGGGGACAAGTAGAGAGGTGTCGGGTGAGCGTTTGTGATCTCCCGCTCAGTGTTTTGATAAAGCACTTAATGTTCCTTGATGACAAGCTAACATTTGTGGCAGTGCTGGGGTGGCAGGCGCCCACTTGGTGACCTGATATCAACTGTGACTGCATAAGATGGCAACGCGTAACATCAGGTCAAAACCTTTACCGTTTAAAAGAAAAATATAATTTGGTGTGCATTCAAGGGACATATATTTGTTTACTAGTGCCTACTAATTACTCTCAACACAACCCCTTCGCTCTATAAATCTGTATTCTGTTAAGTCTTTTTTTAAATTTAGGCCATATGACTTATAAACTGCTAATTTCAATGTAAATGTAATGTTTATTGGTGTCACTGTAAGTCCCATTGAACCATAAACATGCTTGGAAAGCAATTAACCAAGAACCAAGAATGAACTGATGCCTGCATATTCATTCAAACTGTTGAATGTTAACCTAATCACAAACCTCCCAGTAAAGACTGTTATAACATCTGTTTCAAGAAATTGACATTTCTAAGTTCCAGTATCTTGTTATTTATGTTGTTATTTATGTTGTCAAATAATCAGCAAATAACTTGAATCAATTTCCACTTGAGGTCAGTTAGTATAGAACGTAACACATTCATACAATTGCTTTTATTGAATGTATTGATTAGGGCATTGGTTCCCAAAGACTGGGTCGCGACTCACAGGTGGGTCGCAGGAGATTTTATTTGGGTCGCCAGCACAATTTATGTTGTGTAATAGGCCTAACTTATACCATTTAGCCAGGAAAGCTAACAGTTTTCTATTAGGATCTAGTTTGTTAACTACAGTCACGGCCCTGTGCAATTTTGCATTTAGAATAGCTCTGAAACTGGGGGGCGAACGCGTCACAGAGGGGACAGCATGGACATCTCACTCACAAAATGAAACATTTCTGTGGGGCGCCTGCCATGGACCTCGCAGTTTCAAAATGCAAGGGACATGAATCAGCCTTTTTGCACAAACATTAACGGACACCATCTCTTCAGCTTGACCGATTAAAATCTAGTCAACTAAAGCAGACTTCCGTATACCGGACATGGCTATTCAATTTGCGTCATAGGCTGTAGATATTTTCAATTGTAGATGCACTCTTTAAAGTTAATAGCAACCTCCTCACATTCCTTAATATTTCGTATTTTAAAACACACTACAGCACATTATATTAGGCTACAATTTAAATGGACATTTTAAACGCTATTATTTCCTCTCGTTTTCCACCTTGTGAACTCTAGTAGGCTAGCCTACAATAAAGGCACATTATCTTTTGGCTATTGCGCAAAAGCCTCTTGTTCCATTCTTACAACAAAGCCTGTCACAACATACCGTAGTCATTTCGGTAGTCATTTCCAACTTTCCACGCTAATGATGCTCAAAATGCAACACAACTGTGCTCAATGCAGGATGAGAAAAGGCTGAGGTTGTGTCTTTGTACAAAACTTTTTACAGCATTGAAAGTATTTAACATTGTTTCAAGTGTAATTGAGATTGCAGAATTGTGGGAAACTGAAGAGGTTTTTTTGGGGGGGGGCATAGAAAAGTTTGAGAACCTGTGGCCTAAAACAATAAAACAATATTGGTGGATGATTGTTTGCTCTGAAGTGAATGGGTCGCGATGGTCTGTCATTTTTAAAAAGTGGGTCCCCAGAAAAAAAGTTTGGCAAACACTGGATTAGGGTATATTTTAGACTGTGTGGATTCCTCCCATAACAGCTCCCTATGAAAGGAAACATGAACAGTAACTCAACCGCAGGCACATCCACATACGTGTCGCTTGTCATGTCACTGAAAGCCACAGGTCCACTCGGCGCCGGATATAGCCAGAGTATCAGACACTTGCCTGCCACTCTAGATGGTTTCAAAATGCAAGCTCTGAGGTTCCTCTCCGGAAACCAGGCTACACGAAACAGGTGCTGGATTTCTGGCACACGGACAAGCATCACCTATGATGAGCTCATGGGAAAGAAAAAAAGCCATACACATCTCAGCAAGGAGAGGAAATAACAGATTTGTCAGAATTCTTATCCAGAGAAGAAACTGCCACAAAAGTCGATATGGCTTTATTTTAAGTGACCATTGTTGGCATGCACTCATTACCAAACTAAATAGTACAGCACACATGTTATATAACTATACATTGTAATAGCTGGGTAACATAAGAATGTGTACTTGCATAAGTAGTGAGCAGCTGAAGTAAGCTGGAAACGGTTTTAAAAGACAATATGGAATCAAAGAATACATCAATTAATGTATTCATCTTATCTATTTTTTATTATAATACAAGATGAACTGGAAAGCTATTTTTAAACCATACATACAAGCACATATACTGTGTAGCAGGCCTATGTGTAGCCTTGTCCAACTACAGCATTTTCCTCAGTACAGAGAGAATGTCGCTATCGTAGAGGCAACCATCTCTCAATAGCAATGTGTATAGGTATAAACCACTAAAATTAGCATGGCATCGAACCTAATCCCACAAACATGCACTGCAACAATCCCCCACCAAAATTCACGGCTTAAACTTCACCATCACACCTGTCAGTATGCAGTCCATGGGAACGCCACACTCGCTCTAAACACCCCCACCCACCCCACCCACCTCGGGACTGTCTGAGTGTGTCTCAATCCACACAGCGTCCATGTTGTCACACCTATAGTCATGTCTGGTATGTGGTAAACTGTAAACGAAGGATCCCCTGTGCAAACAAGGGCTCTTTATCTGCGTGGCCTGGTGACATAGGCCGTGGCCTCCAGCTCCCCTTCACACACCAGTCTCTTCAACACCCTGCCCCCCCCTGCTTAACCTTGCCCTGCTGCCTCTATAGGGGGCTAGGCCTCGCTAAGCCCCAGGCTAACCCCCCCTCACTAGGCCCTCACAAGTGGGGGTCCATCCACACTGAGGCACAGAGAGGAATCCAGAGGAGGAAAAAGACCCTTACATTCATGCCATTCCCAGTACGAACACTGGACTTGATACGACTCACTGAAGACTATAGCATCCAGTAGGCTAAATCAGGAGGGTTAACATAGGAGAGTTTTTTTTTCTACCCAGTGCAGTGCGTAACATCCTCACTGATTTATGTGTCTCGGTCTACCTTGAAATATCCGTACTAAGGCTGAAATTTGATTGATCAATTCGTTGTCAACAATGAAATTAAATTGACAACTATTTTGGTAATCGGTTAATCCGTTTGTGTCAATTAAAATTGTATCACTGAAGTTTCTTAGCCTGGTGACTTATAATTGGGATGCGTTTCCAACACTTGTATCGCGACATTATAAACTGTGGTGTTCCAGACTAGATCTTCCTGAAAGAAAGTGGGCGGGTGCTAGGCTACAAAACATGGCCTTTGAGGCCATAATCTTGACCTTTGGTCGACTGATTGACATTTTTCAGCATTTCCGTCCATTTTATCGATCAAACAACTAATCGATTAATTATGAAAATAATTGACAGATTAATCGTCTGACTATTATCAGAGTTGCAGCCCTAATGTTAGAACTTGAAAGCACCCTAGAGACCCTCTATCCAACTACACACTTGGCTCAGCTTGCATTAAGTCACTGTGCCCCCTTCTTTGCCAATCTCTGCTTTGGCACAGTGCAATGCCACTGGTGGCGCCGTTGTTTGTGTCCACAGAGCCAATTTAGGTTGGGTAATGTACTACACACCCAAGCACTCACAACTATCAGCATTAGCAGATGTTTATGTGGTTTGTGTAAGACAGTGCCTGTGTGTGTGTGTGCATCATCAGGTAGCACACACACACACAGTCAGTATCGTTTTCGATTCCATGTGATCCAACCCTCGTCTGTAACACGGACGAGGACGTGTCGCCATTACAGAGAAAACTATGACTGACCATCACCAGTTAGAAGAGCCTAAACAAGTTCACATATGTGTCGTCCAATACAATATCTAACAGGTAAACCAGCCATTATTAAACTTCTGATCGGCTCATCCCAATCCATCCCTGTTTAAGAGGGCTATATTATCGCTACGCTTTTTAATGTTGCCAGAAAGCAGAGAACATGTAATAAGGAAAAGCTGTGGGGGTTTTTTGTGATGACTTCTTATTTTGATAGCTTCAACCTTAGCTCACCTTTTGCCCACATTAGGGAGAGGTGGTGGTTGGGGTATGGGGGTGTCTTTTCCCCCCGCCGAATCACATGGTACCTCGGCGATAGAAACTCAAAACCAACACCCTCAGCGTCCAAGAGCATGTGATGGTTTATGCTCCACACTTGCACACACACACAAACAGACACACACAGTCAAGAAGGAAAGTTCTCACACTCGTAGACAACATGGAAAGGTTCCCACACATAATGTCTGACTGTATAAAAAGTGGTGTCACACTACCAAACAAATTTTAGCAATGCATGGGATCATGTCATGTTGGAAATCTGAACATTTGTCAAAACAAAACAAACAATAACACTCAAAGAACAATTTTCAAAATTATGTTCCGTGAGTTGCTACTTGCTACAGCAACGGAAAAACAAAAACAAGTGTCTGGTTTAAAAAAGCATTTGAAACATCTCAAGGGCAATCATCCATGAACTGCAAAATTGATTTATCCGGGTAAAACAATGTCATAAATTCAGCAATTCACAAACCATGACGACCGTTAAAAAAAATCCTGTGTTGGACAGCCCTTTATCAATTGCTTTAGCAAAATTATGAAGGCTTATGATGTTTCATAAAAATCCACGTGACACAGACTGATGATTGCGCATTCATGAAAGTACTGTGTGTGTACTGTAAGTATGTGGTTCATATGTAGCCTAGTTAGCGTGTGTAATGGGGAGGTGGTGGTGATGATCAAGTGTGTGTGTGTGTGTGTGGGGGGGGGGGCACAACCCGATCTCCCCAAGTCAAACGACAGCCCAGGGACCCGAGAGGCACCAGTGCCTCCATCACCCTACACCTTGGACTTGGGCAAGGTGGATTAGCGAGGACACAGGCACAGCGGGCACAGCCAGCAGCAGCAGCACCACCAGCAGCAGCATCAGAGCGCTGAAATGAAGACAGGAGCTAAAAATACACACTCGGAGATCAGCCCAGACTCCTTCTGGAGGGGAGAGCTGGCCGCACAATAGATAGCCAATAGGCCGCCATGCTCTGCCGTGGTAAGTCCAACAGTGGACAAAAATGGTGGTGGTGGAGGGGGGAAGAATTTGTTCCCATGTACATAATCAGGTGAATGTCAGGTGTCCGCAGTGTGAGGAGGGGCTTACAAAGAGAGGGAGCGAGAGAGAGAGAGAGGAGTGAAAGAGAAAGACAGGAAGGGGCTGGAGGAAAAGATGATCAATCACTCTGACAGACCAATGGATCATACATGTATGACACATCCTGTTCCATAAATGAACTCTGCGATTTTCTTTTAGCATTATTTGTTGTTGCTCCCAGTAATGCAGGACATTTCAATTGGGTTTTATTTGTCCCGCATATAAATAAAGCATCTTGTATTGCGTACAAATCACAGCCAAGGCTATTCCCTTCCTCTAAATGTCTCTCTAAAACATATGGAAAATCAACCACAATCAATCATCTCTGGGCCTTTATACATGTTTTTGACCAGCAAGGTAAAAGACCAGCAAGGTCAATTGTGTGGCATGTTATAATTTAGTTAATTTACCGTCCACCTGCATTTTCAAAAATACACAAAGCCAAAAAACTAGGTTAAGAAAACAGTCCAAACATGGTGATATATGCCCAATTTATCCTCAAGAGTTCCATACAGGTGCACAACCACTATTAAATAAGAGTGACTGAAAATGCGCCATTCAGCCAACTAAACTTCTACAATGACTGACTGAGCAAACAACAAAAAATTGTCAGCACTAAAAATGTCAGTCCTATCAACACAGAGTTAGACCACATCAATAGCTGTAAAATCACCTGACGATAAATATATCTATTAACAGATATAATGACAAATAAAAAACAGAACATTACCTTACTCAGTTAAATAAATATATGTCCACAGAACACAAGGTATAACCCGTTGGTCTTCTGTCAAGTCTTTGGGGATCAGAACTTAGTTCTCCCTGTCTCAGGCCAGCGCGAGCTCCAGGACAGCTGTTGCTGACGCAGTGGGGTCTTGGATGAAACCTGACCGTCGCTTCAGGTAGGATCATCACGTCAAAATCTTTCTGACACTTCGCTTGCAGGGTGTAGTTGACTTTTTTCCCACGGAGTACGAACGGTGTTTATGATATCTCAATGTGTTCAAGGTGTCAGGAATACACGTTTTTTTTTATACAAGATAGCGTGATTTGTTTGACCGAAAAAGTTAAGGAACTGGAATGATTGGGTTTTCAATGATCAACCACGTTTTCCATGAAACGATTTAAATATTCTTGATACGAATTTTGTTTGTCGATTATGTTCACTTCTCTCGCATTAAGGTCGACCACGTGCAAATGTCTTCTCACAAACACTTGCGTTCTCAGCATGTTTGAAGAGACATGGGTTCTAAATCATTTGGTGCAACGACGTGTGCATATTCGTGCAAATGGGTTTTGGTTGCATTTGGCTATATTAGATTGGAGATTGTGCAAAACCTACAGCCTATACTGAAGTGAGTCACTTGCAAATAAACGAGCACCTAGATAGTGACTTCAAAGTGCGTGATATCGGGTGTCGCCAACGTTTTTTTTTAATGCCAGATGCATGAATACGTGGACAGCACTCAGCACTGTTGGCGCGCACAGAAATTCCGTTGAGCAGAAAATAGTGGAATTCGAAAAGTTATTACAAGGCGACCTGAAAAAAACGCACTCCCGTTTTTAAGTTAAGCCTATAGTTCTGACAGTAAATGCATGTGTCGACAAAAGTGGTGTTGTAACCGTAGCCTACTGATGTTTTTGAAGGGAGCATGTTCAAATCGAGGTGCTTGGCTCACTCCGTCTCACTCTCAAATTTGGCTGAAGACGCTGAACAGAAATTTAATGCCAAGCCTGATCTCTGTCTCTGATAATGTTGCCATGTTCCAGCATAACGGGCAGCCGCTTCTCGGAAAGGATGGAGCGCGCGACCAGAGCGCCCGTCGCACCGTCAGCGGCTCCCGTTGCAAAATGTCTCGGACTGAAGCAATGGCAGTGGCAGTGACGTTTAATTACGTTTACGTTTTTTCACACGCCAGTGAGCTATCAGACGCTGACTCAAGATAGCCTTGATGAATATAATTTTACAGTTACATCATAATAATATTTTTGTTAGAGAAGTGAGGTTTTCATTTATGAATATCCAGATGCATCTCTTAGAATAAAGCACAGCAACAGGCTTGTTATGAAAGTTATTCATAATCTTACTTTAATAACCTACGTTAATAAACCCGTATGCTGATGTTTGGTCTGATGTGTGCACATGACAAATATAGTGCACACATATATATATGGCATGTGTTGTAAGCATGAGCATGTGCAGAATTACCAACTGGCTCTAAGACTAAAACCAGACCAGTGCAATAAAGGTATTATCCAACAGATGGCAGTATTGATTAACTGTTTATGCATTCATTGCAATGCAATATTCCTGCATGACTATATTTCCTTAGCCTGGAAATATCCAGATTCATTCACGAAGTGAATACAGTCTGGGAACTCTCGATTGGGAAACGTTTGGAACACTTGCATCGTGACAGGTACTGTACTAACATCGAAATCATTGGTCCAGCAGCCTTACCAATCACATTCCTAACGTTACTTCCTACTTAAACTTTACAAACTTACAATAAACAGCATCAACAGTCAGGAAACAATTTATGTGGGTCTACCTTTGCTGTAAATACATTTCTGCATTTTTTCAACTGCATTTTTGACGTTTGCAGGTGTTGCTGCTTCTGTTTATCACAATAAGTTTCGGTTTTGTCTTCCCCTCTTGTCGCAGATTGGCCTGACATTTTTCTTGTCTGAAAAATGACTACCATGAGTGATTGAAGACTGTCCATCTCATCAGAGATGAAATAGGACCTGTGCGATTTCCATCCCATTAACCTGAGGTGAACATTTTGGCACAAATTATTATTATTTTGACGTGGCTCCATGCCCACTGCTACAAGCTATAAGCCATTTAGTTGCTAATGCAAACAACAGTCTAACTCAAAACTCTGATTAATGTAATTTTGCTCCCAACCTGCAGTCTGAACTCGTTATCATCCATAAATAGACTCTTAATTGTGGTTTGATTTGTTTGTAGGGACATCAAAGGACCTTTGATTTGTTTGTAGGGACTTTGTACCACTGAAGTAGCCCGGTTGAAACCAGACCCGTTTTTCCCAAGCTACCACTGAAATGTAACAACACTAACATCTTCAGTAGTCTATATGCCCGGACTAACTTTGTGTGATATATTTCATACACAGGAGAGATGTTAAATTCCTAGTGCTATTTACCTTATTCACAAAACTTACATTATAACTTAGTGCAGTCTCAGCAGGCTAACTAGAATATGCTTCAACTTATATTTCTTTCGAAATATTCCCATACTCATGATGGGTTATCTACCAACAAGCACCACCAAATTATTTGATTTTCTTCATTGCTGTGGTCGTTTACTGTATGATCTGATCAGCAATGTAACCAGATAAACCGCAATCCCTCGATGCGGGCACCGACAAATACCAACAAACCCTTCAGCCAAACCTCTTCATTGCTGTGGGCGTTTACGATCCAATCAGCAACATGTGCTTTACACACAAAATGCAAACCCTTGATGAGGCTCTGTCACGCTATCCAGAGAAATATTGTTTGGTCACCCCATTATTCTGACATTTACAACTCCCATTGAGTTACATTCAACACATCAAAACAATAGTTCAATAATGTGCTCAAACTAACCCCGCTGACTTATGCCAGCAACTATTTCACTTTAATAATAAACTACATTTTGGTACAAGATATACAGCAAGAATAACATCATTTGGCTTAAAGTACCCATATTATATGTCTTTTTCAACAAGGGGAACTTCTAATGAGACAAAATTCAGACCAGATGGATTGGTGTGTACAATTTAGCATTATACATTTTAAACCATTTTAAACTTTATCATTCGTCATAAGACATCTTTCTTGACCCTCAAAATATATGTGTCATTCATCAAATATGCCTACTCAGTCATAAAGTTTCAGCAATTAGTTTCTTTCAAATAGCGGTAATTAGCATAGTTATGATAATAGATTTTTTTTAAAACATTTTCACAGCCTGTAGCTTTGATCTATTGCCCAAGAGATATTTCTGAGATTCACCCATGTGAAATATGCATTTATTTACATGATATAATGATGCCCGCCCAAAGAGAATGCCAAAAATCGCCATTTTGTTTATGTTAATTAGATGGTCAAAAACTCAAAATTCAGCTTGGGAACAGGGCTAGTTGGATTCAGCACACTGATACCAACTTTTCCCAACTGTTCCCAACTTTTACTAAAAAATGCCTCTAGGAAGCACAGATCTCAAAAATATCACCTGTCTATTTACTGTAGTGTTGCCATACCACACAGTAATGCCCCTTGTGAGGACACTTTCTACCAACCCCCTGTAGGCCTGGGTGAGCGGCTGGCAGCTCAGGCCAGCCTTTTTCAGGGACCTGATAAAATACATCCTCTGCTGAGTCTTTTTCACAGTGGCCATGGTGTTCTCTGACCAGTTGAGAGTGTTGGTGATATGCAGGCCCAGGAATTTGAAGTGAACACGCTCCACCACAGCCCCTTTAATTACCAGGGGCTGTGGGGGGGTAGCCTTCTTCCGGAAATCAACAACTAGTTCCTTAGTCTTACCTGTGTTTAGGACAAGGCAGTTTTCCTCCCCATAGGCCAGTATTTTATCCACCTCCTGTCTGTACTGCGTTTCATCACCTCCCCTAATAAGCCCTAGAATGGATGTGTCGTCTGCAAATTTGTAAACTTGGCGTTTGGCCTTGGAGTTTATGTGAAGATAGACAGTCATGGGTGTATAGTGTAAACAGTCTTGGGCTGAGGCAGCAGCCCTGAGGGGTCCCAGTGCTGATGGTCAGTACTGTTGATACCCTGTTCCCCACTCGAACCACCTGTTATCTTTTTGTTAGGAAGTCTAGCAACATTTGTCCAATATATTATTCCCTCTGGTAGGGAAAGTAATGTACTGTTCAAATTTCGGGAAGACTGACCTTAAATTACAATGATTGAAATCACCTAACACCACAAATGCAGCATCAGGGTATGTGTTCTCATATTTACTGATCATGCTGTAAAGTTCTGACAGTGCGTCTTCCCCATTGGGGGGATGTAAACAACAGTCAGTATGATGCATTGCAGCTCCTTGGTATGTAGAAGGGTCTGCACTTGATGGTCAGGTATTCCACGTTTGGTGAGCACAGTTTAGCCACGATCTTGGTGTCTGTACACCACGACTGCTTGACGAGGGCTGCAATGCCTTCTCCGCGAGTTTTGCCCAAATCTTCCATGTTGCGGTCACAAGGGTAGATAGCATAACCTGGCGGTGTGACAGCCTCGTCAGGAGTATGTCCATTGAGCCAAGTTTCCGTAAAACAGAGCATCGAACAATCTCTGATATGTCGCTGCGTTGCTAGCCTACAGGAGATCTACAACTAAAGAGTTTTAGAACATGTCTTCCCAGGTAAAAAAGTAGTATACTTTAGTGTGTTAGAAATATAATTAAAGTATATGAAGTATAAAGCAAGTATGCTTACACTTTTTGTACTTTATGTAAAGTATGTTTAATGTGTACTTTTAGAAAGTATACTTCAAAGTAGATGTTATTAAGTTCAACTTCAGTGTAATAAAATTAAATATACTTATTGTGCAATATTCAAAGTGTTTTTGTAATGTAGGCCTACTTTTAAAAGTGTACTTTGTTGTTAGTGTATTTTAAATGGTAAAGAAGTTTATTTAGTGTATTAAATTGCTAATACTTAAGAGTTGTAATATAGTGTACTTATGGAAGTATATTTTTTTGGTAGGCCTAATACATTGTTTGTATAGTTTCATAGTCATCTCACCTAATAAAATACTAATGTGTAGCCTTTAGGCCTGATATGTAAGCCGCATGGCAATGTGAAATAACCTAGCCTAGACACAGTTTTGGTCATCAAATAATATTTTTTCTTTTGTTGATTTTGTGTCTTAGTAAGGTAGTAGCCTATACCTTTGTGATGTAGTAGAGGTTGTGAGAGGATGAATGTGGCATTTTGTTAAATTTATAGGCAACACAGTTAAATGTATAGGCAGTCCAGTTGACCAATAACATGGCTGTTTGAATTTTAAAAATGGAGTGGGCGGATCTGTGCACCTTTCGAGCAAAAACGTGGTGTGAGCAAACATTAACGTTATTTTATACAGTCTATGCTTGTAACTTTATTTGCAAGACAGATGGACTGTAGAGACCAGAAAATGCATACGTTTACGTATAAGGTTACAGGTTTGTCCAAATTAAAGATACCATAAATTCTAGTCATGCCAGAGATGTTGGTCCTACAGAGCCAGAAGGACTCGTCATATGAGATAACAAGGGCTGAAGCCAGTTGGATCTAAAGTGCCAAGTTATTCGTTATCAGGTGAGTCCCAAAGCATATTGTTAAATGATTCTGATGTAGCTTACTCTTTATGACCTTCGGTAGTCTTTGGAGAAGTTAAATTGATGGCTTAGCAATCTTTCAAGAGTTTGTTTTTATCCTTGCTAGTCTAGTACAAGCTAGCAATGCCAGATCACGTTAGCTAATTTAGCTAACGTTAACGTCATAAACGTCGACCCAGATCACTATCAAGAAGAAAACTACATTAGCCTGCTTTGTGTTTGTGGGATTATTGACAAGCATTGGCTAGCACTAACGTTAGACAAACTATGATGGAAGAAAGTGTGTTCTTTATTAAGCAACATTTGCCTAAAGTTCACCAATGTTCTTTAATATTATGTGTGGTGTAGGCTACCTCACAGAAAGGAGGATGGTGCTAGGCTAGTCACACTTCACATTCATTAGGCATGCTAATGACATTGTAGCTGTTTTTTTCTTTAATCGTGGAGACACTCTACTCATGAAGTAGAACGTTTCCCACCATTGATATTAGAGGGGGAATTAAACCTGGTGTTCTACTAAGTTAGTGCTATGAAGCTTATCTACATGATTGATATTATGCCTTGGTTTATGCGATAGATTTAGATTTTTTTAATTATTCATGTTTGACAGAGCATTCAAGTTCATTTCATGGTGGTGTTTGTAATTTACCTAGTTTTAATCTGTAGCCTTACTGTTTTTACAGGTGTTCCTGGACAGTTTTAAAACCGAGATGTCTGAACGCCTCAAATAATCAGCAGTAAAGGTAAATATTCTTCATCCAGGACCTTGCTCAAGCCAAAATGCAACCTATGGTCTTTTTGTGAATGTACCTGAGTCAAACTTTCGTTTGAAAGCATAATTAAGTCAGAAGCGCCACCATTAAGCTTGACTGTATTGTCGTTTCTGGGTCAAATGCCATTTTGAATGGGAGTCGTAGGGGCAGAACTATTTTGATACATGATTTTGATTCATGCATCAAAATAGTAGGCTAGTGCCCCTACGACTGCACAACGCTTTAAGGAAAGACTACCTGGCCAGGTCTACCCATACCAGGATGGCAAACAGATGGTGTCCATACCAATTTGACCCATAAAAAGTAAATGTCAAATAGGTACAGATAATCTGTATTAATCTCATCATTGCCAATGGATTTCTGTGTAAAATATTGTTTATCTTGTAAAATGTTGTCCATCTTCTTTCTGTTCACAGACAACAGAGACAAATTCTCTAATACCAAGGTCAATGCATTTGACTGCTGTCCAGCCCCTGGTTGCCACCGAAAACGTTATGCATCTTGGAAGATGGTGTGCTAGTAAGGAAGCTAGCTACCACAGCTTTTGCCACCACATCTCAGTGTTAGGAGGGAAGTTCACTCACTGCACAACTCTACCAGCTGTACCTTTCCTCCTCAGCCATGATCCACCATGGTTTTCTTTCTGGGCCAGAACACTTTGCAAACAAATAAGCAATAAATTATCATGCATTACAAATTTAGCCATGTTAGACTGTTAAGTTGTTGGCTTGTAGGCTGGGTGTCCAGTAAACAATTTCAAGCTTAGAGGGCAAATTCTCTCACCTAGGAGGGTAAACAACTTTTGTTTTTCATGAAATCTGCATTTTGAAATGATGGTCTACCAATGAGGCTGTAGAGTATCGCGACACAATAGTGGCAAAAAGCACTTGCACGATAAAACATGCATTCAGGTGTATTATATTATATATTATTTCACACACGTATATATTAAATGCGTGTGCGCAAATTCTCTCTGCACGTGTGCACTCAGAGGAAACTGCTCCCCAAGCATGGAAGAAAATGCTGCGAGCGAAGAGGAATCTGACCAGCGCTCCAAACAGCCACTCGAAAAATCTATGCACGTGAAATAATATAATACGCCCAAATGCATGTTTTATCGCGTTACCACATCCAACTTGAAAAGATATGCTCAAGAGATCCATAACTTTCAGAATTTTTTTTTACTTTTATGGATGAATATTATGTTTTGTTTTCATTCATGTCAATAAAATGTTTTTCTCATAATCAAAGTGCAATTTGTCATGTAACAGAATAGGTAGGAGAGTACTAATAGTACAATTTTAAATCACACTAATATTATACTTAATTGCATGCCTTTATAATACTTAAAGTATCTTAAGACTATACTTTTATTAACATAACTGCAAACTTTCAAGGCACTTATTGTAGTCAGAAAGTACATTTGAAGTTAATTTAAAATATTACAGAAGCATGCCAAATGAATAGAAATGAGGATGATAAGAGTGTATTCAAAATACACTACTACACTGTATGTACATTTCCAATACACTTGAGATGTTACAAAATTGTACTGCGACTGTGTTCCGAATGCTCATAAAATCTCTTTTTGTATAATTTACTTAAGAACACTTAAAGTTTGAAAAAAGTTGTTCCATTTTAGCACACTAATTACACTCAAAGTATAGTCAAGTTGGTGTTAAGTTGAACTTAATACATAATTCAATACACTTAATTACAAACTGTACTTAAGTTAGTACACTTTCAAAAAGTATACTTTTAATAGTTTTCTTTTTTACCTGGGTTAGGCTAACCAGCTATGGCGTAACTCATAAGCATACAACATATCATTTCGAGTGAAAAAATGAAGAGAAAATCCCAAAAAAAGTCAAAGGTACAAGACTGTACATATTTTAAATTCCAAACAAAGGAAATTACTCATCCCGTAAACCACTGCGCCTCACTGAATAATATATAGCAAGGCACAACCGACGCCAATTTGCCATTTGAAAAGCTTCCTCCAAACAGTGATTTTTATATAGTGAATGTGCAGTTAATAGCAGTTATTTCAGGAGTAATCGTGTAAATAATAGTTTTGGTACTGAATTTTATATTTACCATCGTGTATTTTATATCGTGTGTGTGTGTGTGTGAAAGCGGTTAACGTTAACGTTAGCAACATGGTGCAGTGCTTCTATCTGACTGCCATCATCGCTCAGTCAGGCTGATGCATGGACCGGTGCATGGTCTGCTCTTGGACCACTATATTCAGTTTATTAACTTGCTGTTAATTATTACACAAAATGTTCATTAAATGTACAAAGAAGTATTTCTAGGTCAATGATTGATATGACTCGTACAGTATGAAGGCTACAGTAGCCTAGCTAATGTTAACTAGCATTACCAACTTACCTGCAAAACTTACCACAACTTTGTAGGTCTTGTCCCTCATGCTGGCCCTTACAAAACCCACAAGCTGACCCTCGGACACACAGTCAATAATGTGACCTGATATGAAGTGGTTTTCACCCCTTTGGACACTCTTGATCTCGTACACTCTTGATCTCGTCCTTGAAACAGCAAAATATTGCCACGGGGGCATGGACGGCCAAACCACTAACCATTTTACTGCAGTGTCTAGCCGGTGGTGGCATCAGCTACAGTAGCTCAAAAGTTTAAGTACTTAATGTGGATATACAGGGCAATTGTATATTGACTAAGTTGATGGTGCCTATAAACAACAATTCATGTTCATAGAAACAACAAGGTCACTAAAACATAATATATTTCATAACATGTTGCAGCATGTAGGCTAATGTTAGCAGCATTATAATGACATTCTAATGCCTGAAAGGCTAATGATTAGCCTATCGGCTACCTGAAAAGTTAAGTGTTTAAACTAGACTGCATTTCCGGTGGGAACTGCGAAAGTGTGCTTGCCCTGGTCCGGTCAGCAACGTGAGCGGACAGTGACATACGCTATGCTGAACCTGGCTTGATCCAGGCATTGTAACAGTGCCTTTCAATGTTGGAGCAGTGGCAATATCTTAAAAGCTCTAGGAGAGGGCTATTCAACTATTGGCTTGCGGGTTGAATGCGATTTGTTGGATTTTACCTTTGGCCTGCCTTCGAATTTAGCTTCTATGACTGAGATCAAATCAATAAAATAAAATGACAGCAGTGATTGGCTGCAAAAAATAAATAATGTCACGCGTCTTGCGCCTCTCAAACTGGGCTATCAGGTAACCTACAGAGGAATTGAAATTATGAAATATGACCAAGGCATTAAAAAGCTGCTTGTTTGTCAGGATACTTTTTCACTGATTTATTTAAAAAAAAAAATATGAGCTATGAGTGTGAATGTTATATATTCCATCCCCTAATTCTGTTTTACTGGTTTATTTGACAAATAATCTATATGGATTTGCTCTATAAAGACCTTATATCTGTTTGGGATTGTTTTGAGAGCCTATTGATGTATCTCAGAATAAAGGAATGTCCACAACATTAGTGATGTTTTTTTTGTGTGTGTGAATGTATTTTACTTAACTCATTGAATGTAGCTGGATACTCATGAACGCATGTCTCTAATAGCCACAATAGGAGTAATTTTAGCAACACCGTATTTTGTGTGGCCCATAACGACCCAGTGGATCGATCATGAAAATGTGCCAAAATTCACATTCCTTGCTTGTTGTTGGTACATTAATCCCATTCAGATTGCCACTTATCTGTGATGTAAGAGTTCAGTATAGGTTTAAGGTCTGGGGCACGGATTTGACATCTGTGACTTCTTCATTGAGGACTTGCTTAGCAGCACTGTCCGCTTTCTCATTTCCCCTCAGACCAACATGGCCTGGGACCCAGCAAAAAACTACACTGAAGTTCTGGTTCTTTAGACGTTGTAGTTGATCAAGCTCAGCTTTGGTTGTACTTTTTGCGTGACATTAAAGCCTACTGGAAAGATTTTTAATTGCAATTTAATTGAATGCAATTTACTTTTACGATTAAATAAAATTAATTTATCCCTCTCACCCATAGTTTTCTATTTATTTACAAATGTACATAGGCCTACTGTAATTACATTTATACATAGTTATTCTACTGATCTTCATACTAATCATCCTGCACAGACTTATTCTTACTACTCTTAAGTTGTTGTTTCTGCACTACAATGACACTGTTTCCACACTGCACATAGCTGTATGTTATGTACATTTCTGTTATATATTTGTCAAATTGAATATCCATAATTATTCTGTTTTATTATATTCTGTTAATACACTGCCTATATCTATATTATTATTTCTACTATTATACTGTTACTGCTACATCTACATGCATTATTCTACTTATTGTATGAGATAACTGCTAATACACTGCACATATTTATATTTAATTCATATTACTCTAAACCACCTTCTGTAAATCAACTGTATACTACTGTCTACATTGCACTATATTTCTTGACCTGTCTCTGTATATTCCATCACCTTTCTATACTTTGCATCACATTGCATGCATACTGTAGCTACATGAATCACAGCTAAGATCCTTGGTTGCTATGAAGGCCAGTCGTTCTAAATGGATGGTTGCTATGGCCAAAGGCCACAGTTATCTCTGCCGTTGTCCAGCGGGCATATCCTAACTTTATCTTATTTTAAACATCTCTATTTTACTTAGCCTACTTCCATACAGTGAGTCCCATTAAGAAGTGGCCACTTCATTCGTGCTTACCGTGATTCATACAGCAGCATTATTAAACTAGAAAAGCATTTCCTGAAGGAAATACAGTGCATGAAAATGCAAAAAATATAATGTAAAATATCATACAGAGTAAAAACAAACTATACTGGTTGCTAAGAAGATGAGGTTTAATATAGTTGGAATGACTGAACAGTTAAATAGGTGGATAGTTTAAATGGTTAAATTATTTAGGTAGATAGTTGACGATAACTGACAGTTGGAATGGCTCTAATGTTTGCTAGCAGTTATGCTAACTATGTTATCAAAGATAATAATGTTAACCAAGTTACTATGCTAACTAGCATGCTAACAATATTAAAATGCTAATTATGTTAACCATGTGACTTAGCTAACCTAGCTAATAATATTTAGTAGTTATGCTAACTATGCTAACTAGCATGTTAGCATGCTAACTATGCTAACCATGTTACTTAGCTAACTTAGCTAATCATTTTTAACAGTTTTGCTAAAAATGCTAACTAGCATGCTAACATGCTAGCATGCTAACTATGCTAATCATGTTACTTAGCTAACTTAGCTAATCATTTTTAACAGTTTTGCTAAAAATGTTAACTAGCATGCTAACATGCTAGCATGCTAATTATGCTAACCATGTTACTTAGCTAACTTAGCTAATCAATTTTAGCAGTTTTGCTAAAAATGCTAACTAGCATGCTAACAAGCTAGCATGCTAACTATGCTAACCATGCTAACTAGCTACAGTGGGTAAGAGTCATAGTTGATGACAAGTAACAGTTACAATGGCTGAACAGTTAAAAAGTTCAGTAGTTTAAAGGCTTAAATTGTTTAACAGTGAAATATTGTAGTGAGGACTTTTATTTTGAAACAGTTTTTGGCAGAGGAAGCAGTTGAACAGGATGTGTAGTCTTAATAGGGCCAGTTTGTATGCTTAAAGCCTGAAAGTGGCAGTTGATCCAGGTGGCCCGAACACCTGCCACAGGATTCTAATTGCTGTGATGTCATAAAGGGCAATGTTAAGTCAATGGGGAAATTTTGATAGTTTTTAATTAATAGTTTAAAAAGTATAAAAGTTACAAAGATGAAAAATACATAGCACTCTTATCCCAAGTAAGACCTACGTAACAAAGTTTGAATGAAGTTTCTACGTTAAACGGTTGAAGCTGCATTAAATGCGTTAGAAGAAGAAGAAGAATAAGAAGAAGCCTAGGAAGAACAGTACAGTGCATTTTCATGCACTGTAATTAATCTGTCACCATATGCCTATGCCAACGTTTGCAAAGAGGAGAATCTTTTAATTTGATTCACAATGAAACGTTACATTTAATGTACATGTAAACAATGAGTAGGCTAGTTTTGGTTGTTGTTGGTGGCGTTACTGCATCCCTTAGTTATTATGCCTACAATGCAAAATTGTTCCCTCGTGATTGTTAGACGCATTTCAAAACATCGCGACGTGAAATGCCACCACAAAACATTGTTTGTGAATCGGTCTTATTAGGAATCCTCGCTTAAGCTGTCACAGACTCAGGCGCTACTTAGGGCTAAAATGCTTCCTGAATTACTCTTAGTAAAAAAAAATAGGAGTCCTAAAGTTACGAGTGACGAAGTTACGAGTACAAGCATATCAAGCAACATAAATCTCATAACGTTAACGTTACAGCAACATCTCCTCCCTGACATAGCTAGCTAGCTTCTAGCCACACAAGAAATTAATGATTTTAAATCTCCGCTTAGCATTCTAATAACAGAAGGGGCACATTTATGTTGACCACTACAACATGACTCATTATGTCTGTAACTCTATAAAACACTTACTTTCATAAAGGAAGCACGCCATCCAGCACATACACATGGAAACCGATATTTTAGGTACTTGGCCACGAACTCAAAACGAGTCTCCCTGAAGCTCTTCTAGAATCTTTGCTCTGAAGGCTGCGTTGCTATGGCAACATCAAATAAACGGAGAGTCTTTTCAAGGTATTTCCTGCTTGTACTGTCGTCAAATCCATGCTTTGAGGAAAAAATCTTTTTATCATAGTTCCCTCTTCAATGAGCGATTACCAGCTCGTTTTTGTAACAGAGATAGCTGTTTATTGTCCCTAGGTTTACAGAAACACCTATTCATATTAATACGTATGGAAATCAAGTTAACGCTGCCGACCACTGTTTGTCTATTACATGGCCCAGAATGCCTTGCATGTCTTTACAACAAAACAACACAGTAAAACCTAAATGCCCGTAAACATATGCATTTGCATACTTGTAACATTTTTAATAATACTCTCCCATCATGATATGTAACAATAATGAAAAATTTAATTTGAATACCGTCAATGTGAAAACAACTCTATTATGTAAGCTATATATAGCTACCGTTCTCCTTGCTATTTCAGTTCGTAAGTCCATACTATCCCATGGCAGAGCAAGGATTTCATGATTGGGCAAGGTTGCCTGGAGACATTGTGGATACCCAGAGGCATTGATTGAGCATACTCGGAAGGCGTTGTGATAGAAGGTGAATGGTGTAAAGGTGAATGGTGAGAGTTACCAAATACCTGTGGGTGGTTTGCCAAATGATGGAAACTTTTGGAATATTTCTTTTTTTTTTTTAGCTTATGCACCCTCACACTGGAGTCCCCAGTTCATATACAAAATTTGGTATCGATATGTGACAGTGTTCCTGTGATATGGACGACTTCCTGTTTCGGAGCTTCGCCGCCGATTTCGTTTGGCTGTGACGGGCAAACGCTTTCGAAAATCAAAAATCCTTCTAGTAACTTTTGTGAGGCTTGGTCCAATGATGATGTACGTCAAGTTTCGTGGCGTTCGGACCAAATTTGTGACCTGTGAAAATTTAGTTTCGCTTTCTATTCAATCCAATATGGCGGACGAACGACACGCCCACTTGACGTCATCTTCTCGAGCAAGTTACACCGGTACTGCCCGGACGTTTTAAAGTTGGAACAGTGTCTCTGTCTCAAAGGGCCTAGGCACAGGGAGAAAAAATTTAAGGGAGACGGGAATAATAATAATATTAATAATAATAATAATAATAATAATAAGAAAACTTAAGAAGAACAATAAGTGTGCTGCTTTGCAAGCACACTTAACTAGCATTTACAGTGTTCTATTTGATGGTGTATTGGCCCTGACTAAGTTTGTGTGATATATAAACCACAATCTTTGTTCATACAAGTACCAATGTTCATCTAGAAAGTTTGTAATCACATTAAGATTTTCACCATAGGCAGTAAAAGACTCCGCCATCTTAGTCAGGTATTTTCGCTGAGAAAGTTTCAAATTTTACCATAACACACTCTCAACCAATCAGAGGCATCACTGTGGGATTGTTCAGGATTATGGGTAATGAAGTACTTATCCAAGACATTGCGAATAAAAGACAAGGTTGGTGCCCCATGAATTTTTGCCGTCTATATGAGCATATATAATCGCTTAGTACAGCCATAGCTGGTTTTAAGTCTACCATGTATGGTTACATTTTTATGGCTTATATCCCAATTGTCAATGGAGAAATTGTATTGAATTCTTACTTCCGGAATCGGCTGTGGGCGGGACTGTGATGGTCTCCTCTGGTGGTGTTTTGTAGTGTGGCATGCATTGTTAGGTCACAACGCGTGGGCGTGTCGGGTAGTAGGCGTGTCTTTGTCTTGCGCTCTACAGACAGACCCCGCTCCATACAATGGTTATTTTTTCGCTCAAAACAACTTACATTATATTTGAACCAACTAAACACACCAGAGAGATAGCTCATCCCTACCTTCAGTATTCCCAGAGAAACTAGAAGCCAAGTTTAATTTTGTCAAAGGAACAGGCTGCCCCCACCTTGTTTGTTTCAAGTTGAGCCTGGGCTGCCTACAGAGACCGGTTATGTTTTACAGTGTACTCACAGAATGGGCAGCTAATGGTTGCAAGGATGTGACAAAAAATGCTATGGGCTTGAAATTCTGTAAAATCACTGACTGTCCCTTTAAGGTTGAAACACAGCTACGGATAACAAGCATGTTCATAAAATTCAGCTGAATGGTTTTGATAAAGCCTACAATTGCTAATTCCAAAATGTTTGGTTTTCAAGTAACACTGGGGGGAAACTGTGGGCTTTTCTCAAAGTCAAGGATTTGTGCTTGGTAGAACAAGTCCTGCCGAGTCGAGTCCTTCACAGACGAGGCAATACGGCAATACTTCTTAGCATACGGAAAACACACAATGGAACAGACTAGCGAGTGTGCAGGAAGCTGCAGGTGTATTATTAAAAATCATGTGTGCGCACAGGATTGTGGGTGCTCCGAGCATGCAGATGCATGCATGCATGCAAGTGTATTATATTTTGACATGTATCTCACCACTGCAATCTGCCAGCTCGACTTGACTAACATGTGTGTGTAGAACAGACTGTCCTAAATCTGGCAATATCATTGCCATGGTGGAGGGATTCCCTGAGGCTGAGCAATTTACAGACATATGTGGTGTGCGCCTTACAGAAATAAATGCCATTTTTTTTATTTAGTGATGAAAAATGACCTTTCTGTGCTCCATATCTTTGACATGAACTGATCTGACCTGACTTGTCCCAAGTTTGCGTGTTAGCCTGTGTGTGTCTATGGTGTGTGCACTCATAATTCTCTACAACTTTTTACTGCATTGCCATGAACAAAGTAGAGGCAAAAAAGGGGTTTCTTTGTTGAACAAATGGGGATGCAATGTGAGCCTTGAATTGGATGGCATGCAGGAATTTGCTAGGATCTCAAAACCAGATTAGGAACATGCTTTGCCATAGAGAAACACACATAGCGTTGGATTATACATGCTTTGCCACAAAAACAGACAAAAACGTGGGGTAAGTCCAGCTATATGAAGTTATTATTTTGCTGTCACTTCGTCTGTTTTATAACCCAGAAGGATGTACTTGGTATCGAGTGATAGCTCTGTGTCTCCTGTTTCATCTGACATGCGTGGCATACCGCGAGTAATTCAAACGAGAGTAATGGGTGTGCAGCGTTGGTTTGTGTACATGACGTTATTATTTTGCAGTCACTTTGTCTGTTTTTATAAGCCAGATGGATCGGTATACATGGTACCAATGGATAGCCCTGTCTCCTCTTTCATCTGATATGCTTTCCATGTCTATGCAATCACGGGTTCGCGAGTAATTCAAACGAGAGTATATATATATGCAATATATATATGATGCAATTTGATTTAATTTCATGACTTTTTTTTATTATTTTCATACTTGATCGTACAGACGCAATAGATGTTTCATCTCGCTGCGATGAACAGTTTCGGAGCAATGTAACAAAGAAGAAAGGGTGTGTTTTTTGACGCACTTTGCGTCAATAGGGTTCTAAAAAATGTACGCGTAGGGCCTATGCTTGGTCCTTACTGCATCGCGATTAACATGTTATGGCTGACAGCCCTAATACAAACATAACGTTAACCATCTCCTTGCTTAACTAGTTGTAACTGTCGCTAGCTAGTTGAAGTTTACTGTCGTATAGATGTAGCAAACCATGTTCAATCTTTCTGCCAATTAACATTAGCCTACTATAACTTCATTGAGTAGGCTAAATGCCATACTCCGATGTTGATCCATCATCACTGCAAGATGGACCTTTACCACAGTAACCTAAATATGTGCGGATTCTTTGAACTCTTTTGAACACAGATCCCCTGTTTTATAAGGCCATAGCATAGGGCCTACGTATGTACAGATGTACTGTTTGTTCAACAGGACAGGAGCATGCAAAATACATCATTCAATCTCTATGGACGAAATTCTCGCTTGACCCACCGGCAAATGCGCTGAGACTAGGTCGGGAGCCCCCTAGCGGCTTGGGGCTCCAAGCAGTTGCCTACCTCGCCTGTTGACAAGGTGCGCCTCTCTAGCCTGACGAGCCAGACCCACATTAAAATGTAGGGTCTGGGCACTCACCGTTCGCAGTGCTCAGTCCGAGGGGCGGGATAATCAGTTGTCTTTCAAATTCCCTCTGCACGCAATAGGACAGCGGCAGCGCTATGAGTCCCATGCGTTTCCCACCATGGGAAGCTAGTTGGCTAGTTTAAACCAGCGGTCCCCAACCACCGGGCCGCAGGACATTCCTAACCGGGCCGTAGCCTACGACATGAGTTAAAAAAAAAATGCATGCAAACTAAACTAAATTTAATTCGCAATAATGTCACGTTTTTACATGGCATAGGCCTATATGCAGTTGTTTGATTGCACGCATGTTTGCATTTTGAAGGTCTAATTTCTTAAGTCTGTCTGTCCCGCCTTCAACACTTTTACATATTGCCTTCAGCGCTGCGCAGCCTCAGGTCAGCTCACTTCACCTTCTTAGCGAACGGTAGTGTCACACGAAGTTAGCTAAACTGCTAGAATGAGCAACAAAAAACAAGCATCTTTAGCAGGTCACTGGCCAGAGTGTTTAAGTTGCGAGAGCCGCTGCAGAGATTTCTTACAGAAAAAAAGTCACCGTTAGCTGCACATTTTAGTGATGAGGAATGGGTGTCAAAACTCGCTTACCTGTGTGACATATTCGGGTTGCTTAATGACCTCAACCTGTCACTCCAGGGGAGAATGACGACTGTCTTTAAACTGGCAGATAGAGTCGCTGCATTTAAAGCCAAGCTTGATTTGTGGGGACGACGAGTGGACCGGGGTGTATTTGATATGTTCCAAACAGTAGTGGGGGTTTTGGGAGAGACTGAGGCAGGGCCCTTTCTCTCGCAGCTGGTGCGCGATCACCTTGTTGCGCTTTCAAATGAGTTTGAGCGTTACTTCCCATCCTCCAAAGATCCACGGCAAACCAATGAGTGGGTCCGCAACCCATTTGTGAATATCCCGAATAGTCCTAACTTGTCAGCGCAGGAGGAAGAGCAGTTGATCGAAATTGCAAATGACTGTGGTCTTAAGAGTGTGTATAAGGAAACCTCTCTGGCGGGTTTTTGGATCAAAACAAAAGCAGAATATCCCGAGATAGCCGTAAAAGCGCTGAAAACGTTGCTACCATTTCCCACCACGTATCTATGCGAGGCCGGGTTTTCAGCAATGACTGCAACTAAGACCAAATTGCGCAATCGACTGGACATTTCAAACACACTGAGGGTGTCACTATCTTCCATCACCCCCAGATGGAACCTTCTTGTTGCAGGGAAACAAGGATCCCACTGATTATATTCGTAATGCACGTTTAGTTCCCATGTTTTGTTCCCATATTTTGTTAAGCATGTTCACACTTATAGATGTAGCTTCGAGTTGTTCAATATTCATAGTTCATATTGTTCAATTTTCACTTCAAGTTCACGTTTTTCACATGTTTAAGAGATCGTTACCTTCACTGTTCATACATAACTGGAGCTAGTTTTTTTCAAGTAATGCATGCACAATAGGGTGCATCAAATTTGAATGGGAAATTTTAATTTCAAAATATCAATTTGGCTGGCATTGCATTTTGTTCCAATTAACATAAAAATGACTTTTGCAAAGTTTTGAGGAATTCCACTGAGATTTAGGGGTGCCACCTAACACATGAACTTTGGCGAAATTTCAAAAAATGTGCAATTTTTAGTTTAATTGCCAAAAGGTTGACCTGGAAATGTTAAGTACAGTGAACTTTTATACAGTATCATGTTCTATAGGGTTATCAAAGTAAAAGTTGTTTGTTTGCCCTTTGGGCAACTTGGGCATTTCTCAGAATTCAACTTTCAAGATTCTCCATTCATTTGTCCTATTGACAAAATGAATAGAGGTCAATGTGACATGTTCACGTGGCCTTTTACCCTGAATTTTATGCAGCAGTGATGGATGTCGAACACACATAGAAAGTTTAATTGACTTTATTGTTAAACACAAGGGAGAAAGAGAGAGGAAATGGAACCTGAACTCTGAACCTAGCCATGTCTCCCCACCCGCCACCCAAGAGCAACCGTCCTATTCAGGGATTAGCTTGCGTTTGCAGCGGCGAAGGTTTGGCTGTTGGTTGCGGTCATGTTCAACTGCCTGCAGCACATTCTGCAGGTGCTGCTCCTTCCTTGCCACTGAGACGAAGTCGGATGTGAGCTTGACGCCACGCTCGGCACAGTCATTGACCACATTCATTGCACGTACATTGACCTCACTTTTTTTGAACACAGCATTGGTCGCCCATTCCTTCACATCAAGAGACATAAATTCTGGATCAATGTGCAGCTGGTGCATCCCAAACCAGCAATCCTTATTGGCGAGGTCAGCCAAGCTGGTGGTTGGCAAGAGGGTGGGGAACTTTGGCTTGCCAAAGCCAGTGCCAAAGCGCTGCTCAGGGATGTGCATGGGGAGATCAGCGGGCTTGTGCTCCAAGATAGCTCTGGCAAGTGCACGCTTGTCATCATTGGGCACCTTGCTGCTGAAGAGAGCCAGGGGTAGCATCTCACCTGTTAAGTACCAGCGATGCCTCTCCAGCGCCTTGATCGCTGATGCTGCAATGCCCTCATCCACAGCCTTGTATGCCTGCAGGTGGTGGTAGACTGTCAGGTCATTCCAGGCAGCATCTACAGCTTTCTCACAGGTCAACCACCACTTTGCATAGATGTGTGTAATGAAAATGGCAAATGCCCGAATCTTCGGCACCTGCTGCCGTGTGGTGATTGTGCCCTGGGGAAGCAACGCGATGTGCTGCTCCATCAAAGCCAGCTTGAGAGTATAGAGCAGCTTGGCCATCCATTGTGCCTTGTGGAGAGCTCCCGGTCGTTGGAAGGTCACTGCAGTCTGCTCTTCACCATCTGCATCCAGAAACACAAGACACAGCTGCAGAAACTCATGGTAGTCACCTCGCTTGTAGTCAGTGATTTCTTTTGCGCACCTGACAAGTTCAGCACGTAAATAGCCCAGGAGTGGTTGCTCGGTGTTGCCAGGAATGTAGCGGGACCATTGGCTGCTGGATTCTTGTGGTAACAGGTTCCATTTCTCTCTCAGACGTGTGAACAAGGTAACATCTGGTGAGCGTGATGACTCCACCTTCAGGTCTGTGAAAACCTGGTTCAGGAGGACCTCACCAATGTGGTGCCGGCACCCAGACCAAAGCAGTGGTCGGCCCAGTGAGAGCTGTATAGCAATGCAGGCTGCTGTGAGATGGCCGGTGTTTGACGCAGTGGTGTCAAATGCCATGTTGACAACCTGGTCAGCGCAGCACCAGTCCTGCAGCAACTTGCATGTCAACCGGGCAATGATCACTCCACATGCCTCATTGGTCTGCTTTTTATACGCCGGGACACCAAGCAGTTTCAGTCGCTCTGTATCTCCCACCACCACTGTAAGACGCTCCTCCAACTGGCGCACATTGCTGAGCATCGGTGTTAACTTGCTGTCCCAGTGTAGGGTGCACAATGGAGGTGGTGTCCACTGCTTGTGCTGTTCCTCACTGATTGTCTCCAGCACGTGGCGTCTTGCTTGGTCAGCTGTTGCGTAAGATGCAGAGAGATGTGTACATTCACCGCCTGACTCTGCAACAAGGCCACGTATGAAGGCTGCCTGTTGCATTGGTGACATCTTCAACCTTGTAGCCAGTGACACGACACTTGGTCGGCTAAGGATGTCATGTGGAATGAAGATGTTTGTTCCAGTCTTCTTATGCTTGTGGGATGGTTCGCCCTCAGATGGTGGATAGACTGTGTTAGAATCCTCTTCTGACTTCTCATCACTCTCCGACTCAAAGCTGGACATTGCGGTCATCTCCTCCAGCTCCTTTTCACAGCGGGACTGCCTGGCTGCTGTGGCAGCTTGACGCTCCTCTCGCCGCTTCACCTTGAGCTGCAGCTTTTTGTCTAACACACCAAATGTGGCCACTCTGTCAGTTTTCATGCTGGCCAAGAAAGCTAGGTCTTCTGGGTTATCAATAAGCTTTTCAACATTTGGAAGCCACAGCGGAAATGTGGCATCAAGTCTGCACTCCATTTTCTCCAATTGTTTCGCTGTCTCACTGAAGCGCTTAGCCTGGGAGATTTTCCGCAGCTTGTTGTTAGCATTAACTAAGTCTACCATCTTGTGGCACGCATGCTTATCGCTCAACATTGGGATGTTGGCTTTCTTGTAAAATGGCCGCACCTGCTCCAGGACCACCTTGGCTGCCTCGAACTGCGTCAACGCTCCATTTGCACCAGGTTTCTTGGCAAGCATGCAGCGTAAGATCTGACGACCAGTTGGCAGTTTGGCGCCGGTGATGATGCCATCCTCACTGGTGATGCTGGGACCCAGACCAAAGACCAGGCTGCGACTGCTAGTCTGGCAGGGACCAGTTGGTGAGGGTAGCATCTTGAGAAAGCTGGATCCTGGGGTGGGTTGTGTTGTGCAGTGCCTGAGAATGAAAAGGATACAAGCTCAAGGATAGTGTTTAAAATCATATCTTACCATACTTAATATCACTCAATTATGATAAACCATTGTTGCATAAGCCTCAGATTTTAGCTGAACATAGTCTAACGTCATCATAACTTACATCACTACCAGAGTAGCTAGCTGTGCTTGCAACTTGATTTTTAAATGTTAATTTACTGTAACAACTACAATGCTACTCTCTATAAACATGAGACATCTATATTCTGTACAATGCTACTCTCAATAAACATGAGACATCTATACTCTGAATATGACATTGTCCACTATAGAATACTGTTGATGTTAAGCTTAATAGCCTAGCTAACATAGATAGCCAACTGTGGTTAGCAAACTGTTGCTAGCTAACATTAGCTAGATGTAATGAGCACCAAATACCTATAAATATGACTTAAATGACTTATGATAGTACACAAATACACAACTACAGGTAATATATAATAATAATAATACATACCCAACACAGAAAGATCACCTCAAACAGAACGATCACCTCAGTTTTCTTGAGCTGTAGTATTGTTTACCCCAGATCTCCATGGTGACCATTGAGCACTGTTAAACACTTTATCCAGCAAAAACAGATGTGCGGTGGCACCCCTAAATCATCATGTACTGGAAAAATATTTTGCATGTGTTGTTTCTACATATATTGGAACACTTTTAACACCCAGCCATATAAAAATTCAAGAATTGTGTTTTTTGATGCACCCTAATGCACAACACATATGGAACATGGAACCCCCGACCCCCCCCCCCCCCGTGAAAAAAAAATAGGAAACAAACCGGTCCATGGTACATAACAGGTTGGGGACCCCTGCTTTAACCCATATTTCCAAGCATTTGCACTGATAAGTCTATGCATTGACCATGTACAGTAGGCTACAACACCTTCAGTGCTCTTTATGCAATCAACAATATGAAACACAGATTAACAACGATTCTAATATCCATGGGGCAAGACGCACTTCTCCACATGTAAGACCAAAGTATCCTGCTTTATTCCCGGGAGAACCCTACAACATGACATAGTCAATAGCTGACAATAGTTGGCCTTCCCACGCACCGGGGTAAAGCCTAGGGCCAGCCCTGGTCCATAGTGGAAAAGAGCCACAGTAGTGAAATTCAGGCTGTGCATTTTGGAGACTCCCACCAACAGGCCACTCTTCACACTGGTATGGCCTATTCAACAAAAGGTGTGACTTCACTGTTCTCCATCTGCTTCTCTATGACTCCTCAGTCATTTGGACTCACCTCACTAAAGACCTACATTTTCTGAAAGAGCAAAGAACAGGGTTAACTACCCTCCATGTTGTCAGTGGTTGGCCAACAACTCAATATCGCTCAAAGAAAACATTCCTTCAGCTGCCCAAATTGGCTTTTCAAACGGGATGAAAAAAGGTAACATGGAATTTCATGGAGGCTGGCAAAGCCCGCAGGCGTAGTTGGAGGCTGGTCATGTCCTTTCCCTTAGCCACCATTTTGTCTGCTTGCTGCCCGTAGTTGGAGCAGCAAGCAGACAAAATAGTGGCTAAGGAAAAGGACCAAAAAGCAAAAAACCTTTTGCACACCTCTTACTGACAGGTGTTGGAGAAGACCAAAGGTTACCAATATAGTAAAGAGATAACTCGCGCACTGTCCACTTAGTAAGCAATTATATTTATTTCAGCAACGTTTTGGTCAAACAACCATCATCAGGCTAGGAAAGGACCAAAAAAACTCCACGAAGAGCTGCAAAGAATAAAGTCCAACATAATTTTGTACTTTATTGAAAATTATGAGATTGACATAGTGGATGCCAGATCAGCACCATGAAATTACATCAGATAGGTAGTGTAACAGTTACTTCAGGCCAGCACAATGAAACATTGGCTATAGAAAAATGAATCAACTTTTTTAATTCAGGTAAGAATTATTTTTTGTCCTTTCAGATTGTCATCCTGTTGACATTTACTGGCAGATCCTGAGTTGCTTCTGTTCAACTCCTCTGAGTTCAGCTGCTCTGCTCCACAAGCTGTGACGTCATCAGGCATGGACATTTGGGGCTAAAAAGCTCAACAGTCCCGCAAATGACGTAATCACATGATTTAACCCCTCTCATATATGGCCTTGTAGGCCTCCTTGCGCTTGGGGGAAGCCAGGAACCAGTTATATGTCTCCCATACTAAATACTCCACAATACGAGGGAGGGTGTCAGTCCCTATTCCAATTTGTTTATTGTTTCTGAGTCCGTACTCGTCGAGGAATGCCACAGCAGCACGGGCTATTGAGCTCCCATCTCCTCCCTCCCATCTCCTACCTCCAACTCAACAAGGCCCAGAAAGGTTGATATTATAGTAAGCTTGGTCTCACTAAAATACCGAATTACGACCCCCAGGTATTTTGAGACACTGATGTCAGTAGACTTATGAAGGAGCAGACTAAAGCTGCTCTCACCCACATCTGAGACTAACTTTTTCAGGGAATATCCTGGACACCATTCATCATCTCAGTGCACTTTGTGCGGTGTATCTGAAAGTGAGTCGCAGCCAAAGAATCTGAAAATGCTACTTTGCATGCCTCTCCAATATGATCACATGCTGGCATAGAGCAATGCTCTGAAATGACAAGGGCCATTGTGGCCTCTGCCTTTTTAACACCATTGATTTTCTTTATCATAAATAGTAGCCTGTTTTGATTGGCAGCATAAGGCTTTGACCTTTCCAGATGTTTTTGCGTTCCCATGTGCTTTTTGATGTCGCAAACTTGGCATAAAAATCTGCCTTGCAGTATGCACAGTAGGCCCGTGTATCATCTCCAATAAATCGCTTTAACAAGCCTTTGTATTCAGGATTAGATTCCCACTCCTTTTTGTACATTTGCTGGTATAACTTAGACATGCTGAGCTAAAGCTTGTAGAGAGAAATGTAAAATGTGTAAAAGAAACATAGATCTGTGAGAACAGATCTAACCTGAATTTGTGCTGCTGTCTACATCCTGTTTGGCTTTTTTTAACCTGGGTTTGGACGTTGTTATGTCTTGTAGGTGTTTTATAACGGCAACACATCTATAATTCTCTCCTTCATGCAGCAGATCCAACTTGAATGTTAACCTTACCATAAAACATAATTTGGAACATAGGCTAGTGCTACTTTGAGTGCATACACAAGAGAGAGAGACAGAATTCCAGGGCATATGCCAAATATTGTTTGCATCTACTATGTGATATAAGAAAGTTGTAAGAAAATCTTTCAGGCAACAAGGAAGAAGAGGTGTAGTGGAGTTGATGGTTAGAGAGCTATATTAGCCTGCGCTTAACCCTTTAGGCGCCAGAGGGTTTTTTTTCGAAACGTTCGATTTTGACATCTTCATTTCAAAAGGCTATATCTTAAAAGTGATAAGAGATAGAGACTTTCTGTAAATTAGAGAAATATTAAGGATGACCCAAAGTTTATGTAGGGATTAAATGTTTATATCTAATTTGCATATTATGACGTCATATGGTGGCGGCCATCTTGGATTATAGAATTAGCATGAAAAGTCGCATGTTTGAATGATAAAATGCACCACTTCTTTCCCCCAAAAATGTCCCTCACCTTCTGTATGCTATATTGCACAATACTGAATGCTCAGGTAAATACTAAGTAGTAAACAAACTATGTAAGTCATTACTAATAAATGGCAGAAACAAACCAAATGCATGTAGCGGTAGGCGCCTTTTGCTGTAGAGATTTTCCATTTACTACATACAGGCACTCTGATTCCATGTATGGGGCACATATATATTATTCAGATGACACACAAACACAAGTAGACAAGACCTGTTTAGTTCAAAAGCTCACTTGCTACGGCAAGGCACAGATCAGGAGTGAGATGACGAGACAAGACAAGAGACAATGTTAGTATTTGTTTTCTTTTTGTTGATGTTTTTTTCTTTCTTTTTTTTCTTAGCTGACAAAGACACACACATCACAAGGACATGAACACACAAAAAAGAACACATATATGTCCTAAATGGTCAGGGAAATAGATAATCAACAATGTAAATCATTACTAATAAATGGCTGACAATTTTTGTTTTTATGTAGCAGGCCTTTTGCTGTAGAGACAATGACTATCCATATCCATATCCTATCCATACAGGGCCGGCATTACCATCAGTGATAGACTATGCATGGCCTAATGGCTCTCCTGCCCCGTGTCACCACCTCTGCTCCTGTTGCGAGCAGCATGGCCAGATCTGCCTCGCGCTCGCGTCGAGTGGAGAGAATTTGCGCAGCTCGGACTAGGCCTACTGTCATTCTCATTGCGACTCCCCACACTGCCTCTACGTTCCCCCCTAACTGTCCTATGAGCACTTCGACCTCGTCTAACATACCCAGTGGCATTAGACAAAGGCTTCACCACGTTACTGTCGCCGCGATTGCGGAGAGGCACACGTTCAGAAGACAGAAGCTAGCGCTTTGGACATTAGGCTACCTCCAGCCTCGTTCGCCACACCACTAACACCCTGCTAACTTCCCGATGAACACTCCGAACCCGTGAAACATTATTCCCACCAGGCAAATGATTCAACGTTTGTGCTTGGTGTAAGCTAAACTATGGAGTAAACTCTCACTTTGTCCAGCTGCATCATTGCAAGGGAGGGACGCATCTGAAGCCTCACTAAACGAATCACCGTCATTTTCTGAAGGCAGATATTCCCCTTCAGAATCAGGGTCCGCGAATAGAAGATCCAACAATTTATTTCAGGTAAACTTTTTTGATGCCATTAGACGATAATCTAATGCAAATACTCGCTGACGTTGACAATATCGCTCTGACAAAGTGGCTCGCACACTAGCTCCGGTATTTCACGCACTGATTCAATGCGCTGTAGCTAGAAGGTTTTGTTTAAAGCATGCCCCTTTTTCGACTCGGGATGACGTATGACATGTCTGCCATCTAGTGGAGTGGAGGTCAAACGAAATATGACACCCTATTTGACTAAATCGGCCGTTTTATTCAGTACTTGGGCGACGACGTCATGGCACGGTTCATTGGGGTTAGCTGTGGCCATTTTACAGAACGTACAAAGGCTTTAAAATACTAGTGTAGTTGGTACCGAGGTTAAACAAAAAAAAGCCTTACAACACTGTTTACAGCTCTTCGAGTTACTGTACAATGTCACATAGCTAATTTAAATACACGTATGGGGTGGGTGCTTGATGCGAACTTCTGGGTACCCAGATTATATCAGAGCAGCTGTATGTAGGCATGTTTTTTGCACAGCTCTGTTCGAGCAGTCTGAAATCAGTCTAATTAAAACTGGTTGTGTTGTCATAATTGTTGTGTTCAGTGAATATGAAACACTATGCTCTTTATAGACTCCCCCCTGAGCAGAGAGAGGGGAATAATATTTTTAGAATAAGTGTATGTATATGTAACGGAGGCGAACTGAGCTAGCATGCAAGTTGTGCGTGTAAATCCTAACACCCCTAACCTTAAAGGACAATTCCGGCGCAAAATGAACCTAGGGGTTAATAACACATGTGTACCGAGTTCGACCGTTCGCTGGGATTTATTTTCATGCTAGTCGAATGTGACCAGTTTTATTGCAAACCGCTAATTAGCGTTTAACATTAGCCTTTGGGGCACACGTACAGTGTAAAGAAATCGCTATTTCTATACCACTAACAAGGCTCAAAATACCACCACACTTACTCAGTAGTAAACCGAAGCATTGAGAACTTTTTAATAAACTGCCTCTACACTTACAAAGAAACATATTATACTGTTCACGTCTGGTTCACATACAGGCAGGCGATGTAAACTAAAATCAAACGTAATTTGCTCAATATCAGAAATAATAGCGCCGATGTAACATAACTTGTCTAGTGTAGGCTACTTACTTAGTGGATGTCCATCTGGTCCCTCTGGTATGGATCGCCGCCTCCAATTTCTTTTTTTATCAATGAGGGGAAATCTTCAGACTCTACAAAACACTGCGTCTCTTGGGTGTCCGACGCAACAGGTCCCACTCCATGCAACACAGGCACTCCTCTTCGGTGGCCATAGCTTCACAATGTCCGCAGGTACACCACCAGTTTCCAGAAGTGTGAGGCTGTGTGCGGCATTGACTACAGGTAGCTCTCTCTCTCGTAGCCCTTTCACGGAGCTCCTGCAGCTCTTCGTCGGTATATTCCGGCTTGAAAAGATAAGGACGTCCATCAAACCGAAAGGGTTCATCCTCGATGTCTTTAAATTCGTTCAAATAACCTGCCATCTCTTAGCCTGTGTCTCCTGTTGCGTTCAGTGCTTCTCTTATGCACTCAGTGCTTTCTTTCGGCAACAACGTTTCACGCGAGATTCACTTCACATCCCAGGGTTCTGTTTTCCCAAGGTGCCTGCCTGTATGTGAACCAGGCGTGACCGGTAATGTGTTTCTTTTTAATAAACTGCCTGTACACTAACAAAGTTCTCAATGCTTCGGTTTACATGTAGAGACCCTCATTATGCTACCGTGTAAGTGTGGTGCTATTTTGAGCCTTGTTAGTGGTATAGTAATAGCGATTACTTTTTACTGTGCGTCTGCCCCGAAGGCTAGCGTTAAACGCTAATTAGCGGTTTGCAATAAAACTGGTCACATTCGACTAGCATGAAAACAAATCCCAGCGAACGGTCGAACTTGGTACACATGTGTTATTAACCCCTAGGTTCATTTTGCGCCAGAATTGTCCTTTAAGAATGCTTCTTACCGCTGAGTTGGAAGCCTGGGTTTTTAGCTCAGTGGTTAGAGCATTCGACTCCCATGCCGGTGTGTGTTGAGGTGGCGGGTTCGAGGGCCGTGAGAGGCGAACAAACCCACCTCTGTTACATATGTATGTATGTATACACAAATCCGACGAGCGTTCTGTGTAGGCTGCCATCTTGTGGCGACGCCATTACTGAGCTGTTACTGGTATGTAAACACAGATGAAGGTACAAGCGATCTTACAGATTATTTATGAAAATAGCTTAGAGTAGAGAATGGGGAAATAAAGACATAATTGGGACTAGTTTGATATTATATCTACTTAACTACTGTAGCTAGCTATTGTTAGCAATAACTATACTAGCTAGGCTAGCTAACGAGGAAACTATAAAAATATCTGTCCATTTGGCAACAATAAATAAATGAATGGATATCAAATAAACAAATTCATGTTTTCCATTTGTGACCATTGTTTATCTAATTTTCATATTTCAAAAGGAAAGGGTAAAGTACAGCTAACTGCTATCTGTGCAAACCATATGGTAACGTTAGGCTACCAGACAGAGGCAGTCGATAAAGAAGTAGTGAGACAGTCGTAAATCGCGGGCTGTTATCCCAGTAGACGCAACCAATCCAATAGGAGTCACTGGCGCAACGCTACCCAGCAACAGCTCAGTAATGGCGCCCGCTTACTTCCGGTAGTTTCGCCGGATTCGTGTATATGTGAATGCTGTGTTTGTATGGCTGCTGGAACACTAATTGCCCTTTGGGGATGAATAAAGTATATCTATCTATCCATACAGTGCTTTCCTGTGTATTAGCCGCATTGTGTATAAGCCGCAGGACAGTGTTTAATGCAAGTTAAAAGAAACAAAACGCCCTTGTATTAACCTCATAGCTGAAGAAATTTTGCAAAATCAATGTGTAAGCGGCATCTAACAGTTGGGAAATTATGGTATATAATATCTTTTGATGTTGAGATACGACCACTACTGTATTTATTACAGCCGTTTGCTCCTCTGCGTCCAGGCACACAGCTTTCTCTGCGTCTCAACCCCGCCCCTTGTGTGTGTGTGCATCACGACGCAACACAACAAACTTTTAAAAAACATGGCGGACACGGTTGGTAAAGAGCAAGAGCTAGTTCCTAAGAAGAAAAACAACGGTTCTGTAATTTGGAGGCATTTCGGATCAAGAGCAACACAACATTGTTTGCTAAACCTGCCATAAGCAAATCACTCGTCATCTGCAGCAGAATCACCAACTGCTATTGTTATCAAATGTAGGCCATTCTAAAACACAAATTTGTGTAATAGATTTAATTTATTTGTACATAATACTGTGCATCTGTGTCAAACATGGAAGACCTGTTTATTTTTCTGTTATGTGCACAGCTGAAACCTGACTCTCGCCAGATGAATTTCGTTCCGCCTAGCTCCACTCATCCATCTTGCTTCTGCTTTGTTGAGTAGAAAAAGAAAACCTGGAGGGTTTTGAATTTGATAAGTCTTTAAATAAAATAGGTTGATGATGATTGTTTGATGAACACTTTGTGTTGTGTTTTGTATAAAATACAGATATATCGTATATTGCTATTCGACCTAAAAATACTGGGATACGAATTTTGGTCGCCCAGCCCTACTGAACCCCAAATTAAGTTTCATGAATTGTTGTTGCAGAACTGGGGTATTTAGAATGAGAGCCTCAGGCTGCTACTAGTTAGCTAATGATAGCAACATTAGCCGTCATCATTGCTAAGGCTATGTTAGCTAACTTGTCAGCTATCATTGCTATTTAACTAGAATATCTTGCTTCTGCTTTGTTGAGTAGAAAAAGAAAACACTGGAGGGTTTTGAATTTGATAGTCTTTAAATAAAATAGGTTGATGATGATTGTTTGATGAACACTTTGTGTTGTGTTTTGTATAAAATACAGATATATCATATATTGCTATTCGACCTAAAAATACTGGGATACGAATTTTGGTCGCCCAGCCCTACTGAACCCCAAATTAAGTTTCATGAATTGTTGTTGCCGAACTGGGGTATTTAGAATGAGAGCCTCAGGCTGCTACTAGTTAGCTAATGATAGCAACATTAGCCGTCATCATTGCTAAGGCTATGTTAGCTAACTTGTCAGTTATCATTGCTATTTAACTAGAATATCTTGCTTCTGCTTTGTTGAGTAGAAAAAGAAAACACTGGAGGGTTTTGAATTTGATAGTCTTTAAATAAAATAGGTTGATGATGATTGTTTGATGAACACTTTGTGTTGTGTTTTGTATAAAATATAGATATATCGTATATTGCTATTCGACCTAAAAATACTGGGATACGAATTTTGGTCGCCCAGCCCTACTGAACCCCAAATTAAGTTTCATGAATTGTTGTTGCCGAACTGGGGTATTTAGAATGAGAGCCTCAGGCTGCTACTAGTTAGCTAATGATAGCAACATTAGCCGTCATCATTGTTAAGGCTATGTTAGCTAACTTGTCAGCTATCATTGCTATTTAACTAGAATATAAACTGCACAAAGTCAAAGAACTTAAAGGAACACGCAGACTTTTTGGGACTTGAGCTTAATAACCATATTTCCCAGAGCTAAGTCTAAGTATATAAGTATATATAAGTATATATACTCTTTTGATCCCGTGAGGGAAATTTGGTCTCTGCATTTATCCCAATCCGTGAATTAGTGTAACACACACAGCACACAGTGTACACACAGTGAGGTTAAGCACACACTAATCCCGACGCAGTGAGCTGCCTGCATCAACAGCGGCGCTCGGGGAGCAGTGAGGGGTTACAGTAGGTGCCTTGCTCAAGGGCACTTCAGCCATGCCTACTGGTCGGGGTTCGAACTGGCAACCCTCCGGTTAGAGGTCCGAAGTGCTAACCAGTAGGCCACGGCTGCCCCTTAAGTTGATTTATTACACGGCTCTTCATAATGCTGAAGAATGCTCCATTCACTTGAACGGGCCTTCCCAACATTCGGTGGTCTGCTAATTCTCAATAACAGACCGTTGCTAAGTATAACAGACTGCTGTCAAGGAAAATGGGTTTTGTGCTTCTATTTCACGTATTTCATATCACTACGCAAAGACTGGAACTTCATTCAAAAGTGAAAGCGGACGGTTGATCAGCTGTGTTCTAAAGAATGTTTGATTCAAGTTCAGCGTGTGCTGTTGCGAACTATTTGTTTCTCTGCAAAAGCCACGATGAAACGGTAACAAATAGGCTATAGCCTAGGCTATGTAGGCTAAAGAGTCATATCGTGGGGAGTTTATAGTACAAAGTATGTATATGCTAGTTATTGGAAATGTTTTTGTTGTGGAGGTGATTAAGGATAGTTTTATTTCTAAAATTATTTTATCAACACATTTACATCGATAGTCTGGCGTTATAATTTATTTGCCTCGGGTGTACTGGAATGGGTTTTTAGTGACAGGCTAACACATAGGCCTACCGTTGACTAGCTTAGCACCTGCGAACTCAGCAACTAGAAGGACTGGATCAAACATATTGAAAACTGTCGCCACTGATAAATATCACACTTGCTAACTTGGAAATGAAGTCCTATGTCCAAAATCCTGAACCACCCCTTTATATTATTCAATAAATGTGGCGCAAGCCTGCATATCAAATGTGAGCAGGCAAAAGGGAAAATATGAGAACCGTTTAGACTATATTTTTATAGGGCAGTTTCATGGATCCAAGATGCTACGCATCCTGATAAAGTTCCCTTGGCCTTTGGAATTAAAATAGCCCCACATCATCACATACCCTTCACCATACCTAGAGATTGGCATGGGGTGTTTTCCATAAGACCTCTCAATGCAAATCAAACCAGCTATTAGGCTAACTGAGATAAAACCATGCCAATATATGTTTTGAAATAATATCACATTCATGAATGTCCATTATAATGGACACCAGGACCATAATTTACTTTACTCACAATGTTGTAGGCAGCAGAACTGAAACAGAGGATTCTGTACAGGATAGTTAAGGGAATGTTGTAGGCAGCAGAACTGAAACAGAGGATTCTGTACAGGATAGTTGAGGGAGGGTTAGATCTGGAGCGGTCAGATCATGAAAGAGAGAAATACGAGGACTCTGAGCCTATGCCTCACAAAGATGGGGAAGAAGAGGAGGAGGAGGAGGAGGAAGAAGATGCAGGGGGCTCAGAGGATGAACAGGGAAGGTGTTTTCTTTGGACCAGGAGTAGCATGTGTGTTTCATTTAGTTGCTGGGTAATGCAATAATTTCCTGTAGGCAAGCTACTAATATTCAAGGTAACAAATCCTGTTATTGTAGACCTGTCAGCAATTCCCATACTGGACAGAAAGTTGCCAGGTACTTACCTTCAAAAGCTTCAATTTCAAGTCATGTAACAGTATCTTCTTTAGAATTCCTGTTCCTTTTACTAACCGAGTTTTGATTCATTGATTGCGTTTTCTCATTCTCATCATTACAGATTTACACCTGTGCTGCCTGATAATCAAGATGATCCAAGATTCATACAATCTCTCTAATCTCTAATATTATTTGACCGTTATTTTACAACAATCCATGTCATGGATGCTTTGCTGGCAAAGGGGTATCCAGCTACATGAAAAATATATATAATGGAAAAAGCCATGCAAGGAGACAAGCAGATGAAAAAAAAAAAAACAGAAGAGAAGAGCAATAGTGTCAGTCGTCAGAGAGAATTCTGAACTGGCAGTCACAAAGAGGCATGACAAGAAAGCAGTGCCTCCACTGAACGAGGAAGAGACCCTGAGGATATCTGCTCCAGGTGGTCCAGTAAAGAAAAAAAACATATCCAGGTGAAAAGATAAAGCAGTGATCAAGCAGTACAATGACAGCATGGGTGGTGTAGACCTATGTGACTACATGCTTATCACATGTCTAACCTGGCGGAGAAGTTGTTAGACACTCCAGAACTTGATGGAAACAATGAAGACAGTGAGGAAGAGTATGAGCCACTCTCCACCACAGTGGACATGCTGTAAAATTAAACAAAACAAAAACTGCTACTAAATAGTTGGGGGAGGGGTGAAATTGGATGACACTTTTTTTTTGGTTCTCAGGAGGCTAAATGAAGAATCAGTTGCTCTCTCACACAGCCCTCCCAACACATTCACCAATTTCTTGCAACACATTGAAGAAATGCATGAGGGCCTGATTGGAAAGTGGTGTGTCATCATAAAAGATGCATCATGCAGAATGTTGATGCTGACAGCAGTGCTCATGTAAAAAAAAAAAACGTATTAAATGTAGTTATGCTGATGGTATTTCACATGCAGTAAATGTAATTTTGATCATGATGTTACTTTCTCACACACACACGTGTGTTTTGATTGGTTTAAGATGATGCTACCAAACTCACATATACTGTTCATGGTTCTGATGAAACGTGTGATGGATTCATTATTTACTATGAAGATAATTTCTGCAAGTTTTGTACATTTAATGAGCAATGCACTCTCTAAACCCTGAGTAAAATAAATGTATTATATATACACATTAGTATATATGTTCAGTCATTTCTGCCATGACTGGGATGATAATGGCATATGGCCAACATTTGTGTTTTTAAACGAATACTTCAGATTTACTGACAACAAATGTGTGAGTGAAGCATAAACCTGATTTTAGTTTTAAATTAATGATGAAAATTTTGCTTGGCATTTTGCAACTTACGTAGCCATAGATATGGTATATAGCCATGGTATTGATATAATGTGATTTCAGTTATGCCGTACTATCCAAATAAAGAATATGATGAGATGTGGTGGAAATTACATTTTGTAATGTAATTTAAGAAAAAAAGGATAACAAATAACAATATTAAAATATTATAAGGATATGTTATTATAAAAATAACAATATTATAATATGCAAATGTGCCATCATACATTGTTACAAGGATAGGAAGAATGTTAACAGTATGTTTTCAGAGAATTCATTTCCAGTGCCAAAAGTGCAGAAACACCCATTAACCAAAGTGAAAGCAGATTCCAGAATCCATTCTAAGCTGGGTCCAGAGGAACATGTAGGAGAATACATGGATTTCTATGCAACGTCATGAAAACATGCGTGCACAACTAAGAGGTAGAAAGCACCATAGAACAGCATAGAGCAGTGCTGTCCATGAAAAGAATAAAATGAGTTTTTGTGCTGAAAACTGCACCAATTAGAAATCACCATGGTTAGAGAATGTTCAATATCCCTAAAGGAATGCATGTCTTCGCCAAAAACAGACAAAATACGATGTTATATTAATAATGCAAATGAACGGCAAACTCTGAAATAGTCTGAAATGAGATGTTATTATTAGGGCTGTCAATCGATTAAAAAAATTAATCTAATCTAATCTAATATTCTAATTAATCTAAATTAATCGCATATATAATTTTTGCTGTGAAAGTATTTTAAATATTTAAATTCAAATGAATCATTGAATAATCAGCATTAGTGACATCAAAGTTCAAAGACTCTTTTATTATTATTTTCACTGTTCAAATAATTGCCATAATAATCTATGATATGACCTAATATGCTGAGAAAAATAAATTCAAAAGTGCTTAGGGAAGAAGTTTTTTCCACATACAAGGTATTTCAGGCCACAGATATAACCTAGGGGACACAATGAAAATAAATTAACACTCCCCTCAATGTCAACACTTATTTCTTTGCATTGATGTGCGACTACAGAGTTGATGAACTCCGGTGATATGCAAATCCTTGCTGCAGACATTGCAGAGGACTTTATTTTCTACACTTTATTTTTTATCAACACCATCAGGCCGTTTTTTAAAAGTAAATGTTCCAATCAATGATCCAGGCAGCACGTTTTCTTCTCTCTCCTTCATTTTACAGTCTAATTTTTACTGACTAGAACGGCTCGGGGTCAAATGTCTTAAATCACTTATTTTGACAGCCCTAGTTATTATCATTGAGACAACAAGGGTATACAAAAAATTCCGATTGTAGCTTACAGCAGCCGACTTATTTAGGTTAAGTTTATAACGTTGTGGACGGCCACCAATCGTCTTCTGCCCCACGGCTGCGCGCGCGTCTTTTTTTGTTGGTAAACGGGAAACCTGTGTATTTATATGGTGGATTGTCCTTCCTGTTCACCACCATGCTATTTGTGGAGGCAGCTGAGCCTCTGGAAAGAAAGAGTTATTCCTACTGGAGCAGCAGTGCCTCCGGCTTTGTCCTTCACACCTCCCCCTTCCACCTCTTCCTGCAGCAGGAGCAGAGGGACTGCAGGTGGATGAATGAGACACTGCAGCATAGCGTTGATGTAGCACACCTGGCCCAGCATGGCGTTGACATAGCCCACCCGTCCAATGTTGGGCAGCCTGCAGGAAGAGGGAGATGAAGTCACCTCACCCAGGGACAACACAGCATAAACAAAAGAATGTCTCCTGGACACTGATTGGTCTACTGATACTGGAACAAGAGTAGAGTGTCCACTCATACCAGAATGTGTGTTCATGCCAAGGTTTGTTTAGCAGTTGCTTTTTGCCAAAGCATCTTGCAACATGAGAACAGATGCAACCAAGGATGAGAAATACTATATAATGAATGGCAGGGGCGCCTGCAGGAATTAATGCTATGGTACGCACACCCATCAACCCCCCCCCCCCACCCCCCACGAAAAATAAATAAATTCACGCGTGGATAATATTTGTCCGTTTCCCGGTTTTAGCCCCGTGCATTGGTCAGCAAAAAAGTAGCCTACATAGCATGACAACATGCAACAACGTATACAATGACCTATTCATTTGGACAACTTGATACAGCCCTATACAGTTATAAAGTTACCTTTAGTTTTGTTCTAGCGTACCGTGACGTCTGGCTTTAAATAGCTGTAGCCTAATGCAGTTTAATGTTCTGACAAGCACACCAATTGCCTACCTCGTTCTTGCCCATCTGGAATAACTCCTCTAGCTTTGCTGCCTCCATACTTTCTGTTTTCGTTGTTTAAACTTGTGATATGCATGATTAGTATTGAGTTAGTGAATTAGCTCAACATTGTGTGCTGATAACCATATATAGATAGCCGAGTAAAATAAAACAACAAGTAGCCTTGTTGCGTGCCTGCGTGCGTATTCTGTCTCCTGCTCAAACAAAATGTGTGCACGTTAATTTTGACGTAATAGAAAATTGTAAATAGCCTGATGGTATGCAGCTAATGGGATACTGTGCATAGTTGGGAAGGTATGGTGGGCCAATTTGGTGTGAATACACATTACACACACACAAGGGAAATTTTCTCTCATTGTTGAGTAGCCTGATGGTACGCACAGTGCCTGATGAATGGCACAATATACCGACCAATGATTTCAGAGCAGCGTCGTAGCATGATTCCATGATATTCCAGAAATTCCCGTGGGAACCCTGTGGAAGTAGTATTGCACAGTGCACCATATTGCAATACCCTGAAATTATACTTTAAAAGGTATACTATGCAGGTTTAGGTATTTTTGGCGAGTGCAGAGCTCCCTCTAGAGTCGCAATGCATATACACACAGACAAACAGACACAGGGATAGAGAGAGAATGTGACTTGTGTGATAAGCTTATATCTCATGGGTAACAGACTCTTCAGCTTGCCTCTTTTTCAGGAACCTCCTCAGGACTTCAGTACTTCCATCAGCACTGCTGCCTACATCTCTTCAGCCTCAAGTTCAAGTTCAAGCTGGGCTCTGTAAAGCACCTCGAGACATTCATTTGTTAGGTTGCTATGTACATAAATTGAAATTACAGTACAAGCTGTAAGTGTAAAATTCACGACATAAATGATAGAACCATGCATGAAATAGAACATTTACGGTAACAACTTACAATGTGTGTGTTCTCACATTCGGCATGTTCCCCTTAAGTTCCTGGTTGTGCAGCACAATGCAAGACTTCTGCTCCATCAGCTCTGCTGGCCTCATCTCCCGCAGCTAGAGAGAGGAGAACTCTAATGAAGTTCCAAATTCAAGCTGGGCTCTGTGAAGCACCTTCCTTGGGACATAAATAAATGACCATTCGTGTGTGTGTGTGTAAAAAAAAAACAAGCGCATCGACAAAAAGCCATATAGACATATTCACATTGTCTAAAAAGGTCATGCAAAGGAGAACAAATGTCATTTTATTCTTGATTTGGATTGTGGGGACTGACTGTTTGTGCAAAGGGACACTATTCAACAGGTTTGGCCTGGCCACAGAAAAAGCAGTCCCTTTTGTGCTTCAAACACAAAAGGGAGGGAAACTAAGGAAGTTACATACTAAGGACTTATAACTAAGGAGCTGATATACCCGCAAGTGAGCTCATGCCTTTTGTAGCCTCTGAGCTACAAGGCGCTGAAGGTTCGAACACCTACAGATGTGTTGCAGGTTAAACAGGCACTGCAGCATGATGTTCACATAGCAGGTCTGTCCTCAGTAACCTAGAGGAGTAAGGAGACAAGAGTTTTCTTTTAATTGTTCCACCTACCTGCCCAGGGACTACGGACAGAAATTAGGAGTATTTGCTACAACCTGGCACAATGCATCTATTAAAGTTTATTGTGCACTGTCCCAGTTGAAATGAATAAATGTAAAAAAAAATATATAGGTCACACATGTACAACTGATGAAAAAAAAAGAGTGTGTTACCCCTACCTGATGTGTCTACGTGAGCCCTAAAGACTCCAGCTTCAATGCCTCTGAATTTCATGAAAAGTATGTGTGTGTGTTAATGATACCTACCTGATCTGCTTGCCTTGAAGACAGTAGCTCTTCGCTGCCTTTTTGATGGCTATTTTGGTCGACTCGGTACACCCCTCTCTGTACTTCTCCTTATCTGAAAGATAAAACACAATATCATCAAAACAAACCATACTTACCATGTAAAATCTTATATAAAAATGGAAAAACTGAAATTTGAGCCTAGTAGGTGCACTTGTTTGTTGCGATGACTGGTCTCTGAAGCTCCTGAGGTAAATGACAGTTCTGTCATCCGTGAGCTGAGTGCTTATAGCAACCATCCTAGCAACGACGCCAGGATTCTATGATAAACATTAAAAGTGAGATTGGAACGTCATTATTACGTCACCCGGAACTTTTTCGCAAGCCAGAACAAATTGTTCATGACAGCTCCAACACCAACCCCTCCTGCTACAGATGTGTTGCAAGTCAAAGATGCACTGCAGCGTGTTGTTCACATAGCAGGTCTGTCCTCAGTTACCTAGAGAGAAAAGGAAGCCCTGAAGGGTCCAACTTCAATGCCTCTGAATTTCATGAAGTGTGTCTGAGTGTGTATGTGTGTAATACCTGATCTGTAGGGCTGAAGGCTCCAACACCAACTCCTCCTGCTGTTTGATACAGAGGTGTGTTTAAATTCGGGAAAGAGTGGGGAACGTTTGTGACGAGAATGTTGTCTCTGAATAGTTCTATTTTATTTTTTATAAACATTCTATTTCAACAGAAACCCTTTGTCCAGCTCCCCTGTGAATTCCCGAGTGTTCCAGTGTTCCTGAAGGCTCCAACACCAACTACCTCCTGCAACTACAGATGTGCTGCAGGTTGAAGAAGATGATGTTCACATAGCAGGTCTGTCCTCCTCAGTAACTTAGAGGGATTAGGAAATAAGAGTTATGTCACATGAACAACCATTGAATGATGGAGTGCGTGTGTGTTATTGATAAGGAAAACAAGTTAAATGGCATACATGTTGGCATACATGTACAACCAGTGAGTGACGAAGAGTGTGTGTGTGTGTGTGTGTGTTAATGATACCTACCTGATCTGCAGGGCTGAAGGCTCCAACACCAACCCCTCCTGCACCTACAGATGTGCTGCAGGTCAAAGATGCACTGCAGCGTGTTGTTCACATAGCAGGTCTGTCCTCAGTTACCTAGAAGGAAAAGGAAACCTTGAAGGCTCCAACTTCAATGCCTCTGAATTTCATGAAGTGTTTGTGTGTGTGTGTGTGTGTGTAATACCTGATCTGCAGGGCTGAAGGCTCCAACACCAACCCCTCCTGCCGCTGGTATTGCAGGTTAAAGAGGTACTGTAGTGTGGCGTTCACATAGCAGGTCTGTTCTCAGTATCCTAAAGCGATAAGGAAACAGGCTCCAACACCAGCCCCTCCTGAAGATACAGATGTGCGACATATAATGGTCTGTCCGAGGATCGTAAACTATGGGAAAAGGAGATGAGGTAGATGAAGGGATATGGCACAAATCAGCCCCAAAAACTGTGTAGTTCAACTAGTGTGAAGACAAGGAGGGAGGGAGGGTGTGGATGTGTGTTAATCACACCTTTCTGATCTGCAGTGCTGAAGGCTCCAACACCAACTCCTCCTGCTGTTTGATACAGAGGTGCGTTTGAAGAGTGTGTGTGTGTGTGTGTGTGTTTGTTAATGATACCTACCTGATCTGCAGAGCTGAAGGCTCCAACACCAACCCCTCCTGCACCTACAGATGTGTTGCAGGTCAAGAATGCTCTGCAGCGCTGTTCACATAGCAAGTCTGTCCTCAGTTAACCAGAGGGAAAAAGAAGCCCTGAAGGCTCCAACTTCAATGCCTCTGAATTCCATGAAGTGTAAGTGTGTGTGTGTGTGTTAACTACCTGATCTTGCTGAAGGCTCCAACACCAACCCCTGCAGTGTGGTGTTCACACAGCAAGTACTGTATGTCTTCAATAACCTAGAAGAGTTATTTGTCACACATACAGCCAATGAATGATGAACGGCTGAAGGCTCGAGAGGCACACACGTGGTGCAAAGAATAATAAATATAATGCACTGGATATCATTAGTTCTCATAAAGTCCGACTAGGTTGTGTTAACGTCAGAGACAGATACAAATGTTTAACTTCTATCGTTGCCTGTTATAGCAATAGGCTGCACACATTGCAGTCTCATGCATGTAGATCTTGAGAAGTTGCTAATCATCAGTTTCCATGCTAGTGCTAGTTACAAGGCAATAAGTCATAACATTTCTGACTTTAAAATGAAGAAATAGACCTAGACCTACTGTGTCGGCAATGCTAATTATGCTAATTACTGCACACGGAATAGCCTAATGCAGTTTATCAAAAGAGCAGGGACGCACCTCTCACGCTGCTGCCACCATCAACGATGTGTTGAATTCAAAACCTGCTTCGTTCGTTTGGACGTCAACGGTGCCTTCATGCGCATGGGAAAAACACTTTCCCCACATGGTTCAATCTTCTTTTTGATTTGCTTGACTGGGGCCTCGTCGTCACTTTTTTATTCACGTTAGTTCGTTTGTAGTCCATGCGCTTTTCATGCCCAACAGTTTTAATGTGAACATGGGAATTTGCAGTTGTTGTCACTTGAAGGCTGCATATGTTCTTTCACAAGCGTCTTACACCATATTTTATACAGTTGTTTATTAGATTAGTGAGCGTATGTTTTAACCTTTGTTGTGGCATAGGTTACATGTTTTTGGTAAAGCACCTGAACACTGAACACTCGCAGTGGGGAAAAACAACGGAATCACGGTCCCTGATATCAGGCATGAACCATTGGTGCAAGATGCTCCTGCGCCACTATTCATTATTGTTTGCCCACGCCCCAGAGACATGCGTCACTAAACCATCCACACCTGGAACTCGTGTGATTCTAATTATCACTGAATTGAGAACGAAGGTATCATGCCTTTAAAAGCCTCCATAATGCCTGCTTGAAATCACCCTTTCCATTGTTTTTTTTAGTGGTCCATCATGGCAATATTGGTAGAAGTTGTTTCTGTGTGGTTTCTCAGTGTCAGTAATGTAGTGATGGGCGAACGAAGCCTTGTGAAGCTTTTGAAGCTTCTTCCTGATTGTATCGCAAAATGATCCGAAGCATCAAAGCATCGAAGACAACACAGTGACATCTGGTGGTCAGCAGAAATGACAGCGGCTATGAATTCGACACGCCCGAACGACAACATGAACATGAAGGACAGAATGGACACATGACATGAGATGACTGAAAATTAAATAAATTAATTAGAACTAGGGTATAATGTTTGAATATAGCCTAGTGTGTTCAGCGTTTGAATGTATGTGTGTTTTAACAAACTGCAGCATGAAATGCAGCCGTCTGCTATGTGGCAATATCAATTTACTTTAAATAAATAAAGTGTAGGCCTTATCCAATAAACTGTCATAGCCTACTCATAACCAAGAGGCATTATTTAGGTAGTGTGTTTTAGAACTAAACAGGCCGTTGTTTGAAATAAATAGTTCATGAACATCTATTCTTGCCATATGCCTACGATGGAGTAGAGGTGGCGATGAGGACGATAAATAGCGACGTGGGTTCAATCCCCGTGAGTCACGAGGAATTTTTATTAGGCTTATGCAATAACAAAAAATATTTGAAATTTGACTTCAAAAATGTAAAACGTTCTTCAGCAACAATGATTGCTGAGTAACTAAGACACGTGACACAGGTTTTGTTAAATTACAGCAGTAGGCTACAGAGAATACAGCAGTGTTGCTCCTGTTGGGTATCAGCGCAGCAGCAAACTTTCGAAACCAGCAAAACCCTTCTGTGACGTTCGAAGCTTCGGACGTCACCAGTCACGTGCTTATTCTAATTTGATACAAGCTCCAACACACCGTGTCGAAACAATTTGCTTCACGGGAGTGATACAAGCTTCGGTGCCTCAGTGTCGAATGTCCCATCACTACAGTAATGGTGAGTGGTATTAATTAGCCTATCTTTTGGCAGTTGTGTTGTGTCTTTTAGATCTTGCCTTAATTCATAATTTCCTTCTGCTCATCTGAGCAGTCTTCTGTCATCCAAAGAGGGATGTCATGGAGGAAAGTTCCCATGTAGTTGATGTTATAACACCAAATCCCAACAACCAGACCCAAACTGAAGCTAATGGTGAGTGTTTCTGTAGTAGCCTACTCCCATATTTGTTGTTGATTTGTGTTGTACTCAAAGTCTAACTTGAATGTAAATCCCAAAAAGGTGCAAGTGAAGATGTTCAATCGGCCACTCCAGCTAATCCTCAGAACCAGACCGCTGCTGCACAAACTGAAGTTACTGGTAAAGAGTGTTTTTGTATGGGTTTCTGTCTGCTTTGAGCCTTGAGTTCTCTCTCCTCTTATGTGGAAACCAAAAGATGGTGCAAGTGAAGATTATGTTGTCACCCCAACTGCATATCCCCAAAACCAGACAACTGCTGCCCAAACTGAAAATGCTGGTAAGGACATTGGGTCATTTGTGGCTTGATTATTTTAATGTTTGTATGTTATGTTTGACCATATACCATTCTACAGTCCCACTGACATGTATTTATTCTGTGCAGTAAAAAGATGGAGCAAGTGAAGATGACATGGTAACTGAAGCCCCAAATCCCAAAAACCAGACAGTGCCATCTGCCACAGGTGGAGTAACCGGTAAGGCAATCACTTCCTACCAGTGAAGTTGGTATCGTAGCTCGTACAGACTTCTGTTATGTGACACAAGTTGGTCGCCGCTTTGGTCACATTATGCTACCACCTACATCTTTCCCAAATTACTAGGGTCTAAAATGAGCCAAGTAGGGATGTAACGGTATGAAATTAACCTCACGGTTACAGTGACCAAAATTATCACGGTTTTTGGTATTATCACAGTATTTTTAAAAGTGTGTTCAATATGTTCAGTAAGCACTGATAGGCCTACACAGGCCGAAATGGTTTCAAAAAGTTTGACAGTGTTTACTGTGTTACAAAAATATGGGCAAAACCTTATCGAAAGTTAACCGGGGATGCTGGAACTCATTTTCACCTGGGGGTGCTCATAGTTACTGAGTAGATGTGATCCCTTTATTCTGGTGGTGCATTTAAGGTGGAATATTGCTACTGGAGAAGGACATATTTTCATTCACCTTCTTCGGCCTACATCCTCCTGACTGCCGAAACAAACTTTGTGGCTACATGATGCAGTGTATGTTTTGCGGTAAAAATGTTCCGCCTTTTAAAAGCAGTTGTAGCCTAATGCGAATCTCAGTTAAATCAATCAATTAGGCATCAGAATCAGTAGGGTACCAGTTTTCTTTCATTGTACCAGGCCTACTGTATGTCAAAAGCAGGCTCGGATGAAGCTGGGAAGGATTAAACACACTGTTTCCACACCATGGTGATCAACCGTGATTATGATATTTGAAATGAAAAATGGTAATTGTTATCGTCAACATTTTTTATCGCGGTTTACCATTATACCGGTAATCGTTACGTCCCTAGAGCCAAGTGCCTGTTCAATGTTGTGGTTGTGTTTTCAGTAGAGTCCAAGGATGGGCCAAGTGAAGATGCTGAGGTTATCACGCCGATACCGAATGCCCAAAACCAGACCACCTCGGCGCACAGTATAGGAACGGGTAAAGCTTGCTTTGTGTTGACGGGCAGTATGTGTGTCCATGTCCTGCATATTATAGCTGCAGTTGGTTGGATTAATCTAGCTTTTATGACTTCAGTTTGTTTCCAAAACTGCATCCTCCATGATCATTTTAATATTTGTCTGTCTTATATGCAATCCCAAGATGGTGCGAGTGAGTAGAGTAGAGTATCATTTATTAATCCCGAGGGAAATTAAGGTGTCCAGTAGCATACATACAGAATAAACAAACACATTACACATATCATTGCACATATATTCACCATACACCACACACTTACATACATCTAGCCAAAGTTAGATCTCTCTCACACACACACACACACACACACACACACACACACAGCACACACACACAGCTGTGGTTGTGATGAGAAGAAAAAAGTGGTTCATCACATGTGCCACAGCTGAGTGGTACATAGCAAAGAGCAGCTAAAAAGAGTCTGGAAAAAGTGTTCAAAGTGTCACTATGCATAGTCCAGGAAGAAATCGGGGTGAACACACACACTCCCACACACGCGCACACACACACACAGTGGGGGTGGAGTTGGCGTATCAGCAGCAGGAAAAAAAGTGCAGATGAGCGTGCAGGTGTGGGAAGGTTGATTATGCAGTCCAGTCACCTATGATGATCTCTTTCTGGGTGTCCTTCTGTGTGGTGTTGAACAACATGCAGTCAACATGCAGTGTTGACCACTGTGCTGAACCTGCAAAATGGGACCACCTCTGCCCAAGATGGAACAACTGACACTGGTATTGACATTTTACTTGTGTAAAAAACATATTTTTTTTATTGATAAATCTGGGATTTCAAGCTTGACTTATGCTTATCAAGATGTGGTGCCATACATTACATTGTCTGCTTTAGATTTGTGGAATTTCTACATTTTTCCCCATTAAGATAATCTCGTGGCTACAAGAGTCTTTAGCACTCAGTCTTCTGAGACAAATCAAGTCATTTGTAGGTTATAGATGTGTGAATTCAGTTTGTCAGCCCATCTAGTGCTCTGTGCCACACAAGAAGTCACTTTGGTTGACAGTTTTTGGAGCAATGGTGCAGAAACGGCACTGTGGACTAGCTTGGTTGTGTGGTTCATATCTGAGCCCAGCAGGTCTCATACAATCAGTGGCTGCTTTCAGACACACCCTCCAGTACATGCGGAGCTTTGTCAAACAGAGGTCTGACCCTTCGGGTGATTCAGATATGATGCTAACCTGCGGGCCTAATGCTGACGTGAACGACACACACACACATGAACAGAATCTCTGCATTTGTTTCGTTCAGACACAAGCTCATTTACATGATGTCCATTGGTACTTGGAGGGGAGCAGTAGAACAGCCGGCTAAGCTCGGACTTCCAAATGAACAGTGATCAGATATATGGCTCAACCGTTTAACATCCGCAGAACCTCTGGTTTTAAACGTAGGTCTGAATGCAGCTAGTGCCAGTAGGTCACAAACCTCTGGTGGTTCTCCAACCCCATGTTGGGGCAATAGCATTTGTGGATTTGCTCACCAATGATTATTTTAATGCTTCATTATCCCTGTAGTCTCTTACTGCATACTCTGCTCCTTAAACTGCTCAGACTTAACCTTTCTTTGGCAAATGGAGCTCCTCTAGTCATGTATACTGCGTATACTAGAGCAAAGGTGCAGAAATGGAACGTTGTGGGCAGGCCTGGTTCATATTTCAGGTTGTAGATTTCTTAAATCAACCAGTAGTCACAACAAAATGTCTGGTAGTTGACTAGTCCCAGGTTTAAGCAATGGCATATAGTAAGAGTTGCTCTGAAATATAAGTTAAAGACTGCTTTTTTTAATTTATTTTTTATCTTCGACCATGATTCTGCCTGACCCACTCCTGAAGTGACTGCTCAGAATGCTAATGCCTAATGGAACTCCTGACAGTTTTGAATGCAATAAAAAAAAAACTTTACTTTTTATCCAATATTTGTCTTTTTTTTGGCTGACGAGTTGATTGGCTTGTCTGATTTGTTATGCAAAATAGAAGACTCCAGTAATGCATCTGGTGTATTTACTTACTTGCTTCATACTGTAATGTGTTTGGCTAATTAAAAAGGACTTTTTTACAACTTATGTCTAAGTTGGGTTAAGATTCAGTTTTTTTTATTTTAATGAAATTAGTCATGTTTTTTTGACATGGGGTAGTAGTGGCGCTGTTAAGCAAAAATTGTGCACATAATGAAACGCATGAAACTTTCAGGGTTTGTTCTTGAGCTAAGCTTTGACTTTAGATGTGGAGGCATTCTCAGTTTGACCCCTGAGGTCAGCTCTGTCATTGACCTCACCTTGATGTGAAATTTCCATGCACAAAATTAAAAAGGGTTGTCTATCTAAATGTGAGTTAAACCTGCTTTTCCATGTTTCAAGGCATGTGGCGCTCGTAATATTATCCATCTTTGTCATTAAGAAGTAGGTCAAGGTTGCTAGAAAACAAGAACAGCCTTGAATGTTTATTTATTTTTGTCACTCTGCACAATTCTTCTGAAAATAGAAGCTTCACAGCCCCACTATATTAGGCTACTTCCCCAGTCATAAAGAGGCAGCCTTTCCACCGGTCATCACCTCACCTCAAGACTCTGTCAAATTAAAGTACCGGTTATAAAATCCACAACAAATTCCACCATGGTTATACATTGAAATTCATTCTGTTAGTTCTAATCATACAAGTGTTAAGCAAATTATACTTCACTCGACCTGAAATGTTAAATGTTGTAGGCTATTGTTTATACAGCCCAAGGTATTCTCTGGTGAAACTCAGTTTTTGCAGGCTAGCTATTAGAGCCCCACTGATATGGGATTTTGAAGGCCGATTTTGAGTTTTTCAAAAATATATAACCGATATATTGGCCCATAGTCATTTTTAATAAACACAATGTAAAATATTTCTCACAGATGGAACATTATATAATCAACTAGGCCTAACTATCTGGTTTCCCAATAAAAGGTTCTTATACCGCAATTTATTTTTATGAAATAAGGAGTGTCTGATCTTTCTTCTTTGATAGTCAAATTGCCAGAATCTACACTGCAGTCAAAAGTTTGGGGTCACTTCACAGGCACAAACACACACACACACGCTATTACCCCCATATACACACTCAGAAGCACACATACACACAAAACAAACTATCCATACATTAATTTAAATACACAAAGGTTGCAAGAGTAGGGGCTGGAGTAGGAGATGGAGACAAATTGACAAGCAGGATTTATTTTTTGCAGAGAATGCAGGACTGCGCGGCAGCAAGGAATTGTGGATAAGGGACATTTTCCTGGCAAAAAAGAAAGTGAATTAACAAATAGAAAAAACATCCTATATACAGCGGGGAAAATAAGTATTGAACACGTCAATATTTTTTTCAGTAAGTATACTTCCAGTGAGGCTATTCGCATGAAATCTTCACCGGACATTAGTATTAACTTAGGTAATCCACACATATATAAAAATCCAAACATTAATGTCTAAAAGTAGAGTTATGAGTAAAAAAGTGGAATGGCACAGGGAAAAAGTATTGAACACACTAAGAAAAAGCAGTACACAAAGGCAAGAAATGGCAAGGAACAAACTGGAATCTATAAGTAGTTAGAGAAATTATCCCTCCTATCTGTGCAAATTGATATAAGCTGGGTTAATACATACTGGTGGGCTATAAAAAGGTTTTTTCTTACCAAGGTGTCAAACAAGAAGCATTTCATAATGGGTAAAAGCAAAGAGCTCTCCCAAGACCTTTGCAACCTTATTGTTGCAAAACATATCAATGGAACTGGTTACAGATGCACATCAAAACTTCCGAAGCATCCAGCAAGCAGTATTGGAGCCATTATCTGCAAGTGGAAGGAACATCACTGCATCATCACTGGCCATGCACAGGATCTCCTTGCAAGATTTCTGACCAGGAAGTCAGAAGGATAGTCAGAAGAGTAGCCCAAGAGCCAAGGACCACTCGGAGAAAGCTCCAAAAAGACTTGGTGCAGTTGTTACAGAGAAAATCATAGGTAATGCACTCCACCGCCATGGCCTCTATGCACACTCATCCCGCATGACTCTATTGCTGAAGAAAAACATGTCAAAGCTCGTTGAAAGTTTGCTACACAACATTTGGACAATCCTATGAAATACTGAGAGAATGTATTCTGGTCAGGCGAGAGCAAAATTGAACTTTTTGGATGTCATACTACACACCATATTTGGAGGAGAAATGGCACTGTGCATCACTCTAAAAATACCCTACCAACAGTGAGGTTTGGAGGTGGTGGCATCATGGTATGGGCTGTTTTTCATCTCATGGTACTAGCAGACTTCATACAGTTGAAGGAATGATGAATTTAGTCATTTTGTTCTGGGAGAATCTTGACCATCCACCAGGATGATGAGGATGAGACATGGCTAGAACTTCCAGCAGGACAATGATCCAAACCATTCAGCAAAGGAAACTCTCAATTGGTTTCAGAGAAAGGAAATCAAGGCCCTGACTTCAATCCAATTGAACAGTTTTAGAAGTAAACTAAAGATCAGGATTCACAAGAGGGACCCCTGGAATCTTCAATATTAAAGGACTATCTGTTGAAAAGAATGGGCCAAAATCACACCAGAATACTGTAACTGGTTAGTTTCATCATACAGGAAATGCCTTGAAGCTGTCATTACGAATAAAGGCTTTTCCACAATGTATTTAAGACATTTCAGCAGGCGTGTTCAATACTTTTTTCCTGTGTCATTCCACTTTATTACACATAACTCTACCTATGGACTTTAATGTTTGGATTTTTTTATATGGGTGGATTATCTGAGTTAATACTAGTGTCTGGTGAAAATTTCATGCAAGTAGCCTCATTGGAAGTATACTTACTGAAAAAAATGTTGACGTGTTCAATACTTATTTTCCCCGCTGTAAAACAGGGTTATAGAGACACACATTTCCCCTGATTCCTGCAATACACACAATTCAACATACGCGCCCTGGTTCGCGCAATTCAAAGCCTTTGGCCCAATCCCAATCTCTCCCCTCATACACTTTGATGCACGTTCCCACGAACATCGTGAGGGTTTAGGGCTGTCCCACTGGGAAATTGTGAGGGCTGGCTCTGTAGTAAAACATTTTTAGCCTTAAAGACATTTCCATGTGTGTGCTGTATGCTTTACTCATGTGTTCTTTTAGTTCTGTTTGTAAACAAGCTATTCATAGAAGTGTATGAACAGAAATTGGGTTGATGAAAGATGTTTTGCATCAGTGTCATTCTTCCTCAAGGTGATTAGGCCTAAGTGCTTGTTTGTTAAGATAGAAGAGGTCCTGAGTTGGAGCGGCCATCTCCTACTAAGGGGGTTGGCGCCTTCATGTATGTTAGGTCAGCCCTTGGGGAAATGTCACTGATGTCGGTTGTTATGGGGTACATCCTTGTATACAATGTTGGGCAAAACGGGTAATGTGCTCATCTTGATTCCTGACATACTATACTTGGGGACGTAAGCTGTGCCAAATGTCCTATAAGACGTGTGCCTTTTCTTTGGAATCTCACACTGTGTCTGTTAGCAACACAATGTGGGTCTCCTGTGCCGTAAATAAAGCTGTCTGAGATTTCTAACTTGACTACTGACTGGCTGAGACTTTGCAAAACTGATTGCTAAAAAACCTAGACTGATAGCTTGCACGCTTTCTGAGCCCTTTACCTACAGTAAGTCGGCATATTTGAACACTTTACTCAAGGCAATTACATACATTACATACATATTTGCATTCAAACCAGCTAATAGGCTAACTAAAATAAAACCATGCCAATTTCTAGGTATGGTGAAGGGTATGTGATGATGTGGGGCTATTTTATTTCCAAAGGCCAAGGGAACTTTATTAGGATGCATAGTATCCTGGATCCATGAAATAACTGGCCTTTAAAAATAAACATCTGCCTGCCTCAATAGGAATTTAACATATGGGTATACTTATGAGCACCTGTATTTTAAGGAAAAACATTTATTTATTTATTTATTTACGATACATTATTCATTCACAGAGAAAATTGGTGTCCTTAAAGGTAGGGGGTTTCCTCATTTTTTTAATTAAGCCATTTAGATCAATTTTAAAAAGATGCATTTTTTTTATTCCTCTTTTTAGGTAACTTTAGCATGTGTTTGCTAAAGGTATGTAAACTTCTGGTTTCAACTGTAGTTACAGTAGATGAGTTGTGTGCTAGATGACAAATCTGAAAAAAGAACAACATAAATGTTTTTGTTTTTATTATTGTTACAATTGTTGTGTTCTATAAAATAGAAATTCACACTGTCCTCATGCCCCCAAAAGCAAGCCGTAGGCAACGGTGGCAAGGAAAAACTCCCAGCTGGAAGAAACCTTGGGAGGACCCAGGCTGTTGGGGGAACCCATCCTCCTTGGGCTGGTGCTGGGACAGCAGATGGATAGCGGTGTTCAAGAAAGCTGAAACAGGAAAAGTCAGGCTTATTAGTTTCACAGCATGACTAATGTTCCCTTTACACCAGACAAAGGGAAAAATTTGCCAGTATCTGCTCATCAAATTAAAGATTGCTTAAAGGCTATCTAACCATATAGTTGTAAAAGATGAGGTTAACATACAAAACAAAACCACATATTGACAGACAGAGGTACAACAATTTACAGTTGCAATGATGTCCTGTTCATACAAGTAAGACTTTAAGTTAAAACTTCATCTTTACACTTGCTACCTTTTAGTTGAAAGTTCCCGCTGGAGCTGAGAGATCTGCTTCCACCATGATTTCTCCTCGTCCTCTATGTTGTATGATACTCATGTTTGTGTCAGGACACATTTAGTTTGAGTCTACTTGGAGAGAAGACATTTCTCTGATTAGCATAACTAACCTTCTTGAAAGCTGCGTACACATTGACAGCGCTCACTCGTCACCTGACCGTTTTGCTTTGCCTATGTACAGTACCTGTGATTCATCTCTAATTTTTGAATAATGTAAGCATTCCATAGGCTCTGATCATTAGCCTCTTCGTCTCTGGATAGCATAACATTCCAGAATGTATCTTGGCATCATGCCATGCAAATTAACATCTAAATCTGCCTTACCTTGGTGACAATGTCCCGATACTTCTCATACAAACCATGCAAGGAGTTTCATGATGACAGTTCCTGTGTGTTTGGTAGCAGCAGTTCCTGTGAAAATGCCCTCTCTCCTCCCCCTGAAAACTTCTTTGTGTTCCTTCCTTAGTTGCTTCTTTTGCACCACTAGGCACAAAATACAAAAGAACATTTCTAATTGTTACTCTTTATTTGTTTCAGCCTTACAGGGAGGCTACACCAGGTACGTGACTGAAGCGCTTCTTTGGCGTTATGTCCACCGCAACAATTTACTTCCACTGATCATGGAACTGGTTAGACAAGACGTGTTAGCGACACGTACCTAAAACGTCTTCTAAAACACTTTAGTTTGCGGACCTGGTGTAGCCTGGGTGTTACAAACTGCATGTTTATAAAGTAGGTTTATCTAGCAGCAATCTCACTGACCTTTCGTCCTGTCCTCGTCCTGTGGTGTCCTGTCGTCTGTTTTTTTCAGAACTGTATATTGATGCGGCTTGCACTGCTCCTCGCTTCTGACAGCACAACCCGCATCTTGCCGCCCCATTCGTTGGCCTCCTGCTTGGCAGCATGTGCTTTCTTCCTTTCCTTCAGGCGCCTCTTGTTCTCCTCCTCCGCTCGCTCCACCTCCTGCCATTTCCTCTCCCTTTCCTCTATAAGCCACTGCTCGTTGTTCTTCGCATTTTGTTGCCAGAGCAGCTGTTCATCCTGTTGCTCCTTCAGCATTTTCTCCATTCTCTTTCCATAACTGGGTTGGAAAAGCCGGAAGAAACGTCCTGGCGCTGCAGCTATTTTGTTTTTGATCTTAGTAGCTTTGTTTATTCTTTTTGTACACCTCCTGTTGCTTTTCTGACTTCTTTTTTCACATTTAGCCTTTAGCTTTAACGCCCTGTATTCCTCTTTCTCCCTCTTTTCCCATATTTTGCTGATCTCTTTCTTCCGTTTCTCTTTTTTATGCTCTGCCATAAACAATGCTTTTTTTATTTTTCTCTCCTCGGCCAGCTCCATCTGAATTTTTTTATCCTCTTCCCTCTTTATATTTTTCTGCTTGAGCTTCTCTTCCTTTGCTTTTTCCTTTTGTTGCTTTTCCAGAACCTTCTGCCTCTCCTTTTCCTTCTTTTTTTCATCTTTCAAGGCCTTTTCATATTCGTTCAAGAGAGCTTTCAGGTTGGCTGTCTCTTGTTTCAGCTCCTTATCAACCCACTTCTGGCCTTGTTCTATTTCGTTCTCTAGCACCTTCAGTTCTTCCTTCGTCCTCCTTTTCAGGTCAGACAGCATTATTTTTTTATTTTTTTGGAAGTCTTTCTTCTTCAATGCCAGCTGGTCTTTCTCCTTTTTGTAAGACGCCCTTGTATCTTTTTCCAGCTGTTTCGCCAATTCCAGTTTCTTTTCCGTTGTCAGTACTAAGTACTGTAATTCCTTTAGTTGCTGGGTTGGGTCGTCCTTGTTTCTTGTGGCCTCTTCCTGTTCAATGCTACTGTCCTCACTCTCGCTGTCTGTCATCTCATCCTCTACACTGTCCTCTTTATTGTTCATAGAAGCCTGAAAAACAAATAAAACTATTTAAAAAGATGATTATGGACCATTCTACACTCATGCTAACTTTTCATTAATTTCTGCCTCCTCAAAAGTAGAAGTGAGAGCACATTGGTTAATAAGCCCCTCGTTGGGACCACATTATCACTTCTGAAATGCTAAAACTAAATTTAGAAGTCCAGTCAACATTCTCCTACCATTTCACTTTAACAAAATCGAAACTAATCAAGGTGAACTCACTCTGGCTGGTGGTGACTGTGTTCCATTCCTCCTGGCCACAATTGCAAGACTGCTCGCACAAATCAGGGTGGAGGGTGGTTCATGAGAGTGGTCTCTGAGAGGTAGGTCTGGCACAGATATTAACTTGTGGGGGAATGTACACTTTGCTTGGAAAGAGGAGCAGTCGGAGTTTACAGAGTCAGAGTCAGAGCATGACTGGCCTCCATGGGACCACAACGAGTTTTGAGACAGGAAATTAAACGTAGATGTGCGCTTCAAACCGCTGGACCTAGGTTGAGCGGCGACATCTTTTCCTTCATTCTCTGAAGAACAAGGGCCAGAGGAAAGAGGGGGTCTTGATGCATGCTTCCAACCATTGGGCAGAGGGCGAGCAACAGCACCACTTTTGTTATGATCCCTTTCCTTCAAATTTGTCAATGTACACTTGGCTTGGGTCGACTGGCTTGCTTCAGATTGATTTGGCTCATGAAGTGTGACAGGTGAGGAACAGCTTTGTGATGTGCGCTCTGAGCCTTGCTGTAACAGGAGAGCAGCAGCATCAGTCTTCACCTCGTCCCTCACCCCTGCCAGGGTCTCATCCTCGAGTTTGGTCCCATCCAACTGCATTGTATCAGCCTCCCTCTGCAGCCTGTCCCTTTCCCATGCCTTGATCATGTAGTCATGGTCCCTCCTCATCTGCTTTATCTTGGCAGGAAGGCCTCTGACATCCAGATCCAGGATCTGTAATTCAGCCAGCTTTCTTTGCCTGGTGACTATGATCAAGTCCATAAGGTCACTTGCTCTGTCCATCTTTCTCATCTTTCTTGTATTTTCTGCAACCTGGGGATGTGGGGATTCAGGAGAGACCTCAGTTGCATTAGCGATGGCTGTATCTGAAGGGCCAGGTGCATGCAGTGTTGGTGTTTGACTCTGGTTCCAAGAGGTCCTTGGCTGACACTGAGTTGACAACAGCGGAGGAAGGGCAGCTTGGGACGCCCTGTGAATAGGTGACACTTCAGGGAGTCTGATCATCGTGGTGGGCCTATAGCCAAGAGCTGGATGTCCAGGGAAAAGCAGCACAATCTGCGCTTTGGGCTGAACTCTTGCCTGGCATCCACATATCTCATTGTTTGTATTTGTGCCAGCATAAGGTCGTCTTGACTGTGTAGGTGGAGCAGCTTCAAGTGGAATGACTTTATGCGGAGCACCATTAGATCGAGCAAATTTTGGTGGAGCAACCTTAGATGGATCAGCTTTAGGTGGAGTGGCTTTAAGTGGAGCAGCTTCAAGTGGAACGACTTTACGTGGAGTAGCATTAGGTGTAACAGCTTTACGTGGAACATCATTAGGTGGAACGGTTTTAGGTGAACCGGCTTTACGTGGAGCAGCTTTAGGTGGAGTAGCCTTAGGTGGAACGGCTTCAGCTGGAGCGGTTTTAGGTGGAGACTTTGGTGTAGGCTGCAGCTCCCACACTGGCTCGAGAGTAGTACCAGAGGAGGTGGAGGAGCATCGGCTTTCCTCAGATGTTTCAATCTGTTTGAAGAGGGCAAAAATGGAAAATAAACTTTTCTGTGTTAATAACTGTTAACTGGCTGAGTACAGGTGCACTTTCCCCCCCTTACATACTGCAATGGATCATGTTTTCCTGCACACTGCGCCCTCTGTATGTATAGGCCTCTCTACATACCTCCTCTTCATTCCCCCGAGAGCTGTCCGCCCGTCGACCAACCATGCGTCTTATCACCCTCAGAAGGCGAATGTCTGATGGGCTTCTCTGCACCTGCCATGCCACAAAGACTTTCTAGACCCTGTTCTGTAATACACCACTGTACCTGAGGCCTCAATTCATTTCTGTTTAATTCCATTACATTCAGCCCTTACAAGTCCATGCTATTTCAATTCCACTCAGTTCAATAAATTATTGAAGTATTCTATAAATATTGTACAGATCAGTCATGGCATATACCACACCCACCAGACACTGTCTACATTGATGTTTTGTAGTGTCATACATACCACAGAAGACCAAATTGATTCCTGGCTACTACTTAGATCAGGCTGCAAAAAATCAGTTCAATTCAGTTACATTACATTTCATTATTCACTTCAGTTTAACACTGTTTCCCCATCTTTGTTTGGGATGAATTACTACTTCAATCAGCAATTAGCAGTGGGTCAATAACATTCAGAAGGAATGAACTATGACTATGGACATGACTTACAGACTCAGGGTAGATTTGTGTGCGAGGCATCTTCAGTTCTGAGGAGAAGAGACTTGTCTAGTTACATTCAGTTACAGTATACTCATAAATAATAAGAGTATGATATTTTAATTAACATGCACATTGACCTTTGAATATCTTTCCTTAGACCACCTTATCTTAGATCATCAAACAAATAAATAAAAACATGCCTTTGAATATAGCATTAAATTCTAAATGTATTAGCCGATTCATTGTAACTTACCAGATCACCTATTATGTTGTAGTCTGGTGTGGGTTTAAATTTATCTTTCACTCAGCAAGACTTTGTGTCCTTATCTAGCAGTTGCTGTGGTAAAATGAGCTTTTATTTCGTTTTAACTGATCTTAAATACAAGGTTCTGAGGTGACGTACTGGTCCATTATGACATCATAATAACACTATGGTAACCCCAGTACGCCCCAGCAAAGATTCTAGAGCGCTACGCTCCGCTCTAGAATCTTTGCGCCCCAGTGTCAAGGGTCTTGACAAGACAAGAGACACTTTCCTGCTTGCCAACACTCCCGTTCCCTATCGCAGAGACTGCGATCTAACACATGGGACGTTACGTAGGCACGGAGTGTAGAAAGAGTCACGTCCCATGTTAGATTTGGTCTCTGCTAAGGGAACCGAGGTTACACTATGTGACCCAGGCTGTTTCCCGTATTTCAAGGTCATCTTGCGGCTGAACCCTCCCATTTTGTTAATTATTCAGGAAAACTACCGTGATTTGCATGACCATTACACTTATAAAATCACAGACCATTCATTGGGCGTGTGCTCACCAAGGCTACACGTTGTATCAATATTGCAACAGCTACAACTACTGCCTACAAAATACATATTTAAAGCTCTTTATCCAGAGAGAGGCACAAAAGTGCAACATTTAGGCACAGGCAGAGGGCTATATGCACAGATAGGCTAGCGGGATCTGGTGTTCCTTTTTCATATCAGTTTTATTGGAGATTGGTGAATAGGCTAGGCTATCTGTAAATCAATATTGTAAAATAAAAACTATTTTTATTTTAAAAATCGAACCACCTGAATATTCTGGCTTGCCAAATAATATTATTGTGGTAGCCGGTTCCTATAGAGTGTAGGCCTATACATTATTGTGAATGTGGGTAACAGTGTGATTCGTGAATGTTAAAAGTTTCAATTGGTGAATAAACTCTTTTGAGAGGTAGATAAACTAGCCTATTTCTGAAATTTAAGAGGTGGATAAACTGTTTAGGCTACTATTTAGCCTCCACTAGATCCATGCTTAGCCACTAGCCACTTTTATTTAATTTAGTAGCCTATCTCAATCATCAGAAATTTAAATAACTTATTATGTTGAACGTTTCATTTTTATTTATTTTTTACTGGCCTGTCAGTCTCAGTCTTGTTGTCATCTTCGTCCTTTGCCTCGCTACCCATATTAACGATAACGAATGACGTTGAGTAGGCTATGACGTTAGGTCAATCTTCTCTGCTTCTGCTGCCAAGACAGACGCGCTAGATATAGATGAGCTACGTCACGTCCCTAACACACAGAAGACCATAGACATAATATCTCTATTATATATGCAGTAGACAATAGGATACACCGATTATTCTGTGCTAAACGCTATTTCAAGTGGAGAGAAAATAGTAGGCCTAGCCTAAATTGAACATACATTCACGTAGTAGCCTTTTGAAAACCGGGACATTCAGTGTCCCGGGAGAGTTGATACATTAAAAATAAAATGTTAATCTAATTATTTTTAATTTGCTATTAAAAAAGGACAATCCCGGTAAAACCGGGAAGTGTCAACCCATTTTGATTCTTTTGTCATAAAACCTGGCAACCAAAGTGGCATGTGCTAACCAACCCCTCTGGCTCAATGACAAAATTGAAAGTCCCCTCTGCCAGGACACGTTGCTTCAAATTTGCAGAAGTAGGCTAGGCTACAACGACTGCCTGCGGTATAATCTAAAGCTGTTTATCCAGAGAGAGGCACAAAAGTGTAAAGTTTAGGCACTGGCAGAGGGCTATGCACCCCCCCTCCCAAATATGCGACAATTAGTGGGGGGCCCTTAATACATCTGGGCCCAGGAGCCCGAAAGTTCATAATCCGCACAAACATTTCCCCTGATTCCTGCAACACAACACACAATTCAACATAAGCGCAATTCTCCTTGGCCCAATCCCAATTACTCCCCTCATACACTTTGACGCACGTTCCCACAAACATCATGAGGGTTTAGGGCTGTCCCACTCGGAAATTGTTAGGTGCTTGAGGGCTTCCTCGCACCCTTTGGGCCAATCCCAAACTCCAGACTCACAGACTTTGGTGTGCGTTCTCGTGAAATTCATAAGGGCTTAGGGCTGTCCCAATGTCGAATTTCAAAGGGTGTGAGGGTTTTAGTACACACTTACCGAGCCCTTTCCGTGAGTCTGTTTCGGTGCAGGCTTCACCAAAGGGAATTACCCACAATTCAAAGCATTGTGACGTTTACCGCAGACACCATAGGGAAATCCGGAAATTACAACGGTAAACAACAGCACTACACACGTGAATGGTGCACGCGTCAGCAAAGTCTTTGTTATTAAACACTGTGAAGTGCTGTCCCAATCCCATTTATACCTATCTGAGCCCATGTGGTCTCACTCACTCACTTAGCACCTGAGATTGATTAAGTCTGTGAGTCTTTAGTCCTCAGGGCTCACTTTGGGATTGGCCCTCTCTGAGCCCTTTCCCTATGTTAGCATATTCAAACACTTTACTCAAGGGCATTGCCATTACATACATATTTGCATTCAAACCAGCTAATAGGCTAACTGAAATAATAGGCTAACTGAAATAAAACCATCTCTATGGTGAAGGGTATGTGATGATGTGGGGCTATTTTAATTCCAAAGGCCAGGGGAACTTTATCAGGATTCATAGTATCCTGGATCCATGAAATAACTTTCCTTTAAAAATAAAAATCTGCCTGCCTCTATGGGAATTTAACATATGGGTATGTATACTTATGAGCACCTGTATTTAAGGAAGAACATTTATTTCTTTACGATACATTATTTATTCACAGAGAAAATTGGTGTCCTTAAAGGTTGGATTTTTCCTCAATTTTTAATTAAGGCATTAAGATCAATTTTCAAAAGGTGAATTGTTATTCCTCTTTTAGTCAACTTTAGCATGTGTTTGCTAAGGGTATGTAAACTTCTGGTTTCAACTGTAGTTACAGTTGTGTGTTAGATGACAAATCTAAAAAAAGAACAACATAAATGTTTTTGTTTTTATTATTGTTATGATTGTTGTGTTCTATAAAATAGAAATCCACACTGTCCTCATGCCCCCAAAAACAAGCCGTAGGCAACGGTGGCAAGGAAAAACTCCCAGCTGGAAGAAACCTTGGGAGGACCCAGGCTTTTGGGGGAACCCATCCTCCTTGGGTTGGTGCTGGGACAGCAGATGGATGGAGCGGTGTTCGAGAAAGCTGAAACAGGAAAAGTCAGGCTTATTAGTTTCACAGCACGACTAATGTTCCCTTTACACCAGACAAAGGGAAAAATTTTCCAGTATCTGCTCATCAAATTAAAGTTTGCTTATAGGCTGTCTAACCATATAGTTGTAAAAGATGAGTTTAACATACAAAACAAAACCACATATTGACAGACAGAGGTACAATTTACAGTTGCAATGATGTCCTGTTCATATAAGTAAGACTTTAAGTTAAAACTTCATCTTTACACTTGCTACCTTTTAGTTGAGAGTTCCCGCTGGAGCTGAGAGATCTGCTTCCACCATGATTTCTCCTCGTCCTCTATGTTGTATGATACTCATGTTTGTGTCAGGACACATTTAGTTTGAGTCTACTTGGAGAGAAGACATTTCTCTGATTAGCATAACTAACCTTCTTGAAAGCTGCGTACACATTGACAGCGCTCACTCGTCACCTGACCGTTTTGCTTTGCCTATGTACAGTACCTGTGATTCACCTCTAATTTTTGAACAATGTAAGCATTCCATAGGCTCTGATCATTAACCTCTTCGTCTCTGGATAGCGTAACATTCCAGAATGTATCTTGGCATCATGCCATGCAAATTAACATCTAAATCTGCCTTACCTTGGTGACAATGTTCCGATACTTCTCATACAAACCATACAAGGAGTTTCATGATGACAGTTCCTGTGTGTTTGGTAGCAGCAGTTCCTGTGAAAATGCCCTCTCTCCTCCCCCTGAAAACTTCTTTGTGTTCCTTCCTTAGTTGCTTCTTTTGCACCACTAGGCACAAAATACAAAAGAACATTTCTAATTGTTACTCTTTATTTGTTTCAGCCTTACAGGGAGGCTACACCAGGTACGTGACTGAAGCGCTTCTTTGGCGTTATGTCCGCCGCAACAATTTACTTCCACTGATCATGGAACTGGTTAGACAAGACGTGTTAGCGACACGTACCTAAAACGTCTTCTAAAACACTTTAGTTTGCGGACCTGGTGTAACCTGGGTGTTACAAACTGCATGTTTATAAAGTAGGTTTATCTAGCAGCAATCTCACTGACCTTTCGTCCTGTCCTCGTCCTGTGGTGTCCTGTCGTCTGTTTTTTTCAGAACTGTATATTGATGCGGCTTGCACTGCTCCTCGCTTCTGACAGCACAACCCGCATCTTGCCGCCCCATTCGTTGGCCTCCTGCTCGGCAGCATGTGCTTTCTTCCTTTCCTCCAGGCGCCTCTTGTTCTCCTCCTCCGCTCGCTCCACCTCCTGCCATTTCCTCTCCCTTTCCTCTATAAGCCACTGCTCGTTGTTCTTCGCATTTTGTTGCCAGAGCAGCTGTTCATCCTGTTGCTCCTTCAGCATTTTCTCCATTCTCTTTCCATAACTGGGTTGGAAAAGCCGGAAGAAACGTCCTGGCGCTGCAGCTATTTTGTTTTTGATCTTAGTAGCTTTGTTTATTCTTTTTGTACACCTCCTGTTGCTTTTCTGACTTCTTTTTTCACATTTAGCCTTTAGCTTTAACGCCCTGTATTCCTCTTTCTCCCTCTTTTCCCATATTTTGCTGATCTCTTTCTTCCGTTTCTCTTTTTTATGCTCTGCCATAAACAATGCTTTTTTTATTTTTCTCTCCTCGGCCAGCTCCATCTGAATTTTTTTATCCTCTTCCCTCTTTATATTTTTCTGCTTGAGCTTCTCTTCCTTTGCTTTTTCCTTTTGTTGCTTTTCCAGAACCTTCTGCCTCTCCTTTTCCTTCTTTTTTTCATCTTTCAAGGCCTTTTCATATTCGTTCAAGAGAGCTTTCAGGTTGGCTGTCTCTTGTTTCAGCTCCTTATCAACCCACTTCTGGCCTTGTTCTATTTCGTTCTCTAGCACCTTCAGTTCTTCCTTCGTCCTCCTTTTCAGGTCAGACAGCATTATTTTTTTATTTTTTTGGAAGTCTTTCTTCTTCAATGCCAGCTGGTCTTTCTCCTTTTTGTAAGACGCCCTTGTATCTTTTTCCAGCTGTTTCGCCAATTCCAGTTTCTTTTCCGTTGTCAGTACCAAGTACTGTAATTCCTTTAGTTGCTGGGTTGGGTCGTCCTTGTTTCTTGTGGCCTCTTCCTGTTCAATGCTACTGTCCTCACTCTCGCTGTCTGTCATCTCATCCTCTACACTGTCCTCTTTATTGTTCATAGAAGCCTGAAAAACAAATAAAACTATTTAAAAAGATGATTATGGACCATTCTACACTCATGCTAACTTTTCATTAATTTCTGCCTCCTCAAAAGTAGAAGTGAGAGCACATTGGTTAATAAGCCCCTCGTTGGGACCACATTATCACTTCTGAAATGCTAAAACTAAATTTAGAAGTCCAGTCAACATTCTCCTACCATTTCACTTTAACAAAATCGAAACTAATCAAGGTGAACTCACTCTGGCTGGTGGTGACTGTGTTCCATTCCTCCTGGCCACAATTGCAAGACTGCTCGCACAAATCAGGGTGGAGGGTGGTTCATGAGAGTGGTCTCTGAGAGGTAGGTCTGGCACAGATATTAACTTGTGGGGGAATGTACACTTTGCTTGGAAAGAGGAGCAGTCGGAGTTTACAGAGTCAGAGTCAGAGCATGACTGGCCTCCATGGGACCACAACGAGTTTTGAGACAGGAAATTAAACGTAGATGTGCGCTTCAAACCGCTGGACCTAGGTTGAGCGGCGACATCTTTTCCTTCATTCTCTGAAGAACAAGGGCCAGAGGAAAGAGGGGGTCTTGATGCATGCTTCCAACCATTGGGCAGAGGGCGAGCAACAGCACCACTTTTGTTATGATCCCTTTCCTTCAAATTTGTCAATGTACACTTGGCTTGGGTCGACTGGCTTGCTTCAGATTGATTTGGCTCATGAAGTGTGACAGGTGAGGAACAGCTTTGTGATGTGCGCTCTGAGCCTTGCTGTAACAGGAGAGCAGCAGCATCAGTCTTCACCTCGTCCCTCACCCCTGCCAGGGTCTCATCCTCGAGTTTGGTCCCATCCAACTGCATTGTATCAGCCTCCCTCTGCAGCCTGTCCCTTTCCCATGCCTTGATCATGTAGTCATGGTCCCTCCTCATCTGCTTTATCTTGGCAGGAAGGCCTCTGACATCCAGATCCAGGATCTGTAATTCAGCCAGCTTTCTTTGCCTGGTGACTATGATCAAGTCCATAAGGTCACTTGCTCTGTCCATCTTTCTCATCTTTCTTGTATTTTCTGCAACCTGGGGATGTGGGGATTCAGGAGAGACCTCAGTTGCATTAGCGATGGCTGTATCTGAAGGGCCAGGTGCATGCAGTGTTGGTGTTTGACTCTGGTTCCAAGAGGTCCTTGGCTGACACTGAGTTGACAACAGCGGAGGAAGGGCAGCTTGGGACGCCCTGTGAATAGGTGACACTTCAGGGAGTCTGATCATCGTGGTGGGCCTATAGCCAAGAGCTGGATGTCCAGGGAAAAGCAGCACAATCTGCGCTTTGGGCTGAACTCTTGCCTGGCATCCACATATCTCATTGTTTGTATTTGTGCCAGCATAAGGTCGTCTTGACTGTGTAGGTGGAGCAGCTTCAAGTGGAATGACTTTATGCGGAGCACCATTAGATCGAGCAAATTTTGGTGGAGCAACCTTAGATGGATCAGCTTTAGGTGGAGTGGCTTTAAGTGGAGCAGCTTCAAGTGGAACGACTTTACGTGGAGTAGCATTAGGTGTAACAGCTTTACGTGGAACATCATTAGGTGGAACGGTTTTAGGTGAACCGGCTTTACGTGGAGCAGCTTTAGGTGGAGTAGCCTTAGGTGGAACGGCTTCAGCTGGAGCGGTTTTAGGTGGAGACTTTGGTGTAGGCTGCAGCTCCCACACTGGCTCGAGAGTAGTACCAGAGGAGGTGGAGGAGCATCGGCTTTCCTCAGATGTTTCAATCTGTTTGAAGAGGGCAAAAATGGAAAATAAACTTTTCTGTGTTAATAACTGTTAACTGGCTGAGTACAGGTGCACTTTCCCCCCCTTACATACTGCAATGGATCATGTTTTCCTGCACACTGCGCCCTCTGTATGTATAGGCCTCTCTACATACCTCCTCTTCATTCCCCCGAGAGCTGTCCGCCCGTCGACCAACCATGCGTCTTATCACCCTCAGAAGGCGAATGTCTGATGGGCTTCTCTGCACCTGCCATGCCACAAAGACTTTCTAGACCCTGTTCTGTAATACACCACTGTACCTGAGGCCTCAATTCATTTCTGTTTAATTCCATTACATTCAGCCCTTACAAGTTCATGCTATTTCAATTCCACTCAGTTCAATAAATTATTGAAGTATTCTATAAATATTGTACAGATCAGTCATGGCATATACCACACCCACCAGACACTGTCTACATTGATGTTTTGTAGTGTCATACATACCACAGAAGACCAAATTGATTCCTGGCTACTACTTAGATCAGGCTGCAAAAAATCAGTTCAATTCAGTTACATTACATTTCATTATTCACTTCAGTTTAACACTGTTTCCCCATCTTTGTTTGGGATGAATTACTACTTCAATCAGCAATTAGCAGTGGGTCAATAACATTCAGAAGGAATGAACTATGACTATGGACATGACTTACAGACTCAGGGTAGATTTGTGTGCGAGGCATCTTCAGTTCTGAGGAGAAGAGACTTGTCTAGTTACATTCAGTTACAGTATACTCATAAATAATAAGAGTATGATATTTTAATTAACATGCACATTGACCTTTGAATATCTTTCCTTAGACCACCTTATCTTAGATCATCAAACAAATAAATAAAAACATGCCTTTGAATATAGCATTAAATTCTAAATGTATTAGCCGATTCATTGTAACTTACCAGATCACCTATTATGTTGTAGTCTGGTGTGGGTTTAAATTTATCTTTCACTCAGCAAGACTTTGTGTCCTTATCTAGCAGTTGCTGTGGTAAAATGAGCTTTTATTTCGTTTTAACTGATCTTAAATACAAGGTTCTGAGGTGACGTACTGGTCCATTATGACATCATAATAACACTATGGTAACCCCAGTACGCCCCAGCAAAGATTCTAGAGCGCTACGCTCCGCTCTAGAATCTTTGCGCCCCAGTGTCAAGGGTCTTGACAAGACAAGAGACACTTTCCTGCTTGCCAACACTCCCGTTCCCTATCGCAGAGACTGCGATCTAACACATGGGACGTTACGTAGGCACGGAGTGTAGAAAGAGTCACGTCCCATGTTAGATTTGGTCTCTGCTAAGGGAACCGAGGTTACACTATGTGACCCAGGCTGTTTCCCGTATTTCAAGGTCATCTTGCGGCTGAACCCTCCCGTTTTGTTAATTATTCAGGAAAACTACCGTGATTTGCATGACCATTACACTTATAAAATCACGGACCATTCATTGGGCGTGTGCTCACCAAGGCTACACGTTGTATCAATATTGCAACAGCTACAACTACTGCCTACAAAATACATATTTAAAGCTCTTTATCCAGAGAGAGGCACAAAAGTGCAACATTTAGGCACAGGCAGAGGGCTATATGCACAGATAGGCTAGCGGGATCTGGTGTTCCTTTTTCATATCAGTTTTATTGGAGATTGGTGAATAGGCTAGGCTATCTGTAAATCAATATTGTAAAATAAAAACTATTTTTATTTTAAAAATCGAACCACCTGAATATTCTGGCTTGCCAAATAATATTATTGTGGTAGCCGGTTCCTATAGAGTGTAGGCCTATACATTATTGTGAATGTGGGTAACAGTGTGATTCGTGAATGTTAAAAGTTTCAATTGGTGAATAAACTCTTTTGAGAGGTAGATAAACTAGCCTATTTCTGAAATTTAAGAGGTGGATAAACTGTTTAGGCTACTATTTAGCCTCCACTAGATCCATGCTTAGCCACTAGCCACTTTTATTTAATTTAGTAGCCTATCTCAATCATCAGAAATTTAAATAACTTATTATGTTGAACGTTTCATTTTTATTTATTTTTTACTGGCCTGTCAGTCTCAGTCTTGTTGTCATCTTCGTCCTTTGCCTCGCTACCCATATTAACGATAACGAATGACCTTGAGTAGGCTATGACGTTAGGTCAATCTTCTCTGCTTCTGCTGCCAAGACAGACGCGCTAGATATAGATGAGCTACGTCACGTCCCTAACACACAGAAGACCATAGACATAATATCTCTATTATGTGCAGTAGACAATAGGATACACCGATTATTCTGTGCTAAACGCTATTTCAAGTGGAGAGAAAATAGTAGGCCTAGCCTAAATTGAACATACATTCACGTAGTAGCCTTTTGAAAACCGGGACATTCAGTGTCCCGGGAGAGTTGATACATTAAAAATAAAATGTTAATCTAATTATTTTTAATTTGCTATTAAAAAAGGACAATCCCGGTAAAACCGGGAAGTGTCAACCCATTTTGATTCTTTTGTCATAAAACCTGGCAACCAAAGTGGCATGTGCTAACCAACCCCTCTTGCTCAATGACAAAATTGAAAGTCCCCTCTGCCAGGACACGTTGCTTCAAATTTGCAGAAGTAGGCTAGGCTACAACGACTGCCTGCGGTATAATCTAAAGCTGTTTATCCAGAGAGAGGCACAAAAGTGTAAAGTTTAGGCACTGGCAGAGGGCTATGCACCCCCCCTCCCAAATATGCGACAATTAGTGGGGGGCCCTTAATACATCTGGGCCCAGGAGCCCGAAAGTTCATAATCCGCACAAACATTTCCCCTGATTCCTGCAACACAACACACAATTCAACATAAGCGCAATTCTCCTTGGCCCAATCCCAATTACTCCCCTCATACACTTTGACGCACGTTCCCACAAACATCATGAGGGTTTAGGGCTGTCCCACTCGGAAATTGTGAGGTGCTTGAGGGCTTCCTCGCACCCTTTGGGCCAATCCCAAACTCCAGACTCACAGACTTTGGTGTGCGTTCTCGTGAAATTCATAAGGGCTTAGGGCTGTCCCAATGTCGAATTTCAAAGGGTGTGAGGGTTTTAGTACACACTTACCGAGCCCTTTCCGTGAGTCTGTTTCGGTGCAGGCTTCACCAAAGGGAATTACCCACAATTCAAAGCATTGTGACGTTTACCGCAGACACCATAGGGAAATCCGGAAATTACAACGGTAAACAACAGCACTACACACGTGAATGGTGCACGCGTCAGCAAAGTCTTTGTTATTAAACACTGTGAAGTGCTGTCCCAATCCCATTTATACCTATCTGAGCCCATGTGGTCTCACTCACTCACTTAGCACCTGAGATTGATTAAGTCTGTGAGTCTTTAGTCCTCAGGGCTCACTTTGGGATTGGCCCTCTCTGAGCCCTTTCCCTATGTTAGCATATTCAAACACTTTACTCAAGGGCATTGCCATTACATACATATTTGCATTCAAACCAGCTAATAGGCTAACTGAAATAATAGGCTAACTGAAATAAAACCATCTCTATGGTGAAGGGTATGTGATGATGTGGGGCTATTTTAATTCCAAAGGCCAGGGGAACTTTATCAGGATTCATAGTATCCTGGATCCATGAAATAACTTTCCTTTAAAAATAAAAATCTGCCTGCCTCTATGGGAATTTAACATATGGGTATGTATACTTATGAGCACCTGTATTTAAGGAAGAACATTTATTTCTTTACGATACATTATTTATTCACAGAGAAAATTGGTGTCCTTAAAGGTTGGATTTTTCCTCAATTTTTAATTAAGGCATTAAGATCAATTTTCAAAAGGTGAATTGTTATTCCTCTTTTAGTCAACTTTAGCATGTGTTTGCTAAGGGTATGTAAACTTCTGGTTTCAACTGTAGTTACAGTTGTGTGTTAGATGACAAATCTAAAAAAAGAACAACATAAATGTTTTTGTTTTTATTATTGTTATGATTGTTGTGTTCTATAAAATAGAAATCCACACTGTCCTCATGCCCCCAAAAACAAGCCGTAGGCAACGGTGGCAAGGAAAAACTCCCAGCTGGAAGAAACCTTGGGAGGACCCAGGCTTTTGGGGGAACCCATCCTCCTTGGGTTGGTGCTGGGACAGCAGATGGATGGAGCGGTGTTCGAGAAAGCTGAAACAGGAAAAGTCAGGCTTATTAGTTTCACAGCACGACTAATGTTCCCTTTACACCAGACAAAGGGAAAAATTTTCCAGTATCTGCTCATCAAATTAAAGTTTGCTTATAGGCTGTCTAACCATATAGTTGTAAAAGATGAGTTTAACATACAAAACAAAACCACATATTGACAGACAGAGGTACAATTTACAGTTGCAATGATGTCCTGTTCATATAAGTAAGACTTTAAGTTAAAACTTCATCTTTACACTTGCTACCTTTTAGTTGAGAGTTCCCGCTGGAGCTGAGAGATCTGCTTCCACCATGATTTCTCCTCGTCCTCTATGTTGTATGATACTCATGTTTGTGTCAGGACACATTTAGTTTGAGTCTACTTGGAGAGAAGACATTTCTCTGATTAGCATAACTAACCTTCTTGAAAGCTGCGTACACATTGACAGCGCTCACTCGTCACCTGACCGTTTTGCTTTGCCTATGTACAGTACCTGTGATTCACCTCTAATTTTTGAACAATGTAAGCATTCCATAGGCTCTGATCATTAACCTCTTCGTCTCTGGATAGCGTAACATTCCAGAATGTATCTTGGCATCATGCCATGCAAATTAACATCTAAATCTGCCTTACCTTGGTGACAATGTTCCGATACTTCTCATACAAACCATACAAGGAGTTTCATGATGACAGTTCCTGTGTGTTTGGTAGCAGCAGTTCCTGTGAAAATGCCCTCTCTCCTCCCCCTGAAAACTTCTTTGTGTTCCTTCCTTAGTTGCTTCTTTTGCACCACTAGGCACAAAATACAAAAGAACATTTCTAATTGTTACTCTTTATTTGTTTCAGCCTTACAGGGAGGCTACACCAGGTACGTGACTGAAGCGCTTCTTTGGCGTTATGTCCGCCGCAACAATTTACTTCCACTGATCATGGAACTGGTTAGACAAGACGTGTTAGCGACACGTACCTAAAACGTCTTCTAAAACACTTTAGTTTGCGGACCTGGTGTAACCTGGGTGTTACAAACTGCATGTTTATAAAGTAGGTTTATCTAGCAGCAATCTCACTGACCTTTCGTCCTGTCCTCGTCCTGTGGTGTCCTGTCGTCTGTTTTTTTCAGAACTGTATATTGATGCGGCTTGCACTGCTCCTCGCTTCTGACAGCACAACCCGCATCTTGCCGCCCCATTCGTTGGCCTCCTGCTCGGCAGCATGTGCTTTCTTCCTTTCCTCCAGGCGCCTCTTGTTCTCCTCCTCCGCTCGCTCCACCTCCTGCCATTTCCTCTCCCTTTCCTCTATAAGCCACTGCTCGTTGTTCTTCGCATTTTGTTGCCAGAGCAGCTGTTCATCCTGTTGCTCCTTCAGCATTTTCTCCACTCTCTTTCCATAACTGGGTTGGAAAAGCCGGAAGAAACGTCCTGGCGCTGCAGCTATTTTGTTTTTGATCTTAGTAGCTTTGTTTATTCTTTTTGTACACCTCCTGTTGCTTTTCTTACTTCTTTTTTCACATTTAGCCTTTAGCTTTAAAGCCCTGTATTCCTCTTTCTCCCTCTTTTCCCATATTTTGCTGATCTCTTTCTTCCGTTTCTCTTTTTTATGCTCTGCCATAAACAATGCTTTTTTTATTTTTCTCTCCTCGGCCAACTCCATCTGAATTTTTTTATCCTCTTCCTTCTTCATATTTTTCTGCTTGAGCTTCTCTTCCTTTGCTTTTTCCTTTTGTTGCTTTTCCAGAACCTTCTGCCTCTCCTTTTCCTTCTTTTTTTCATCTTTCAAGGCCTTTTCATATTCGTTCAAGAGAGCTTTCAGGTTGGCTGTCTCTTGTTTCAGCTCCTTATCAACCCACTTCTGGCCTTGTTCTATTTCGTTCTCTAGCACCTTCAGTTCTTCCTTCGTCCTCCTTTTCAGGTCAGACAGCATTATTTTTTTATTTTTTTGGAAGTCTTTCTTCTTCAATGCCAGCTGGTCTTTCTCCTTTTTGTAAGACGCCCTTGTATCTTTTTCCAGCTGTTTCGCCAATTCCAGTTTCTTTTCCGTTGTCAGTACCAAGTACTGTAATTCCTTTAGTTGCTGGGTTGGGTCGTCCTTGTTTCTTGTGGCCTCTTCCTGTTCAATGCTACTGTCCTCACTCTCGCTGTCTGTCATCTCATCCTCTACACTGTCCTCTTTATTGTTCATAGAAGCCTGAAAAACAAATAAAACTATTTAAAAAGATGATTATGGACCATTCTACACTCATGCTAACTTTTCATTAATTTCTGCCTCCTCAAAAGTAGAAGTGAGAGCACATTGGTTAATAAGCCCCTCGTTGGGACCACATTATCACTTCTGAAATGCTAAAACTAAATTTAGAAGTCCAGTCAACATTCTCCTACCATTTCACTTTAACAAAATCGAAACTAATCAAGGTGAACTCACTCTGGCTGGTGGTGACTGTGTTCCATTCCTCCTGGCCACAATTGCAAGACTGCTCGCACAAATCAGGGTGGAGGGTGGTTCATGAGAGTGGTCTCTGAGAGGTAGGTCTGGCACAGATATTAACTTGTGGGGGAATGTACACTTTGCTTGGAAAGAGGAGCAGTCGGAGTTTACAGAGTCAGAGTCAGAGCATGACTGGCCTCCATGGGACCACAACGAGTTTTGAGACAGGAAATTAAACGTAGATGTGCGCTTCAAACCGCTGGACCTAGGTTGAGCGGCGACATCTTTTCCTTCATTCTCTGAAGAACAAGGGCCAGAGGAAAGAGGGGGTCTTGATGCATGCTTCCAACCATTGGGCAGAGGGCGAGCAACAGCACCACTTTTGTTATGATCCCTTTCCTTCAAATTTGTCAATGTACACTTGGCTTGGGTCGACTGGCTTGCTTCAGATTGATTTGGCTCATGAAGTGTGACAGGTGAGGAACAGCTTTGTGATGTGCGCTCTGAGCCTTGCTGTAACAGGAGAGCAGCAGCATCAGTCTTCACCTCGTCCCTCACCCCTGCCAGGGTCTCATCCTCGAGTTTGGTCCCATCCAACTGCATTGTATCAGCCTCCCTCTGCAGCCTGTCCCTTTCCCATGCCTTGATCATGTAGTCATGGTCCCTCCTCATCTGCTTTATCTTGGCAGGAAGGCCTCTGACATCCAGATCCAGGATCTGTAATTCAGCCAGCTTTCTTTGCCTGGTGACTATGATCAAGTCCATAAGGTCACTTGCTCTGTCCATCTTTCTCATCTTTCTTGTATTTTCTGCAACCTGGGGATGTGGGGATTCAGGAGAGACCTCAGTTGCATTAGCGATGGCTGTATCTGAAGGGCCAGGTGCATGCAGTGTTGGTGTTTGACTCTGGTTCCAAGAGGTCCTTGGCTGACACTGAGTTGACAACAGCGGAGGAAGGGCAGCTTGGGACGCCCTGTGAATAGGTGACACTTCAGGGAGTCTGATCATCGTGGTGGGCCTATAGCCAAGAGCTGGATGTCCAGGGAAAAGCAGCACAATCTGCGCTTTGGGCTGAACTCTTGCCTGGCATCCACATATCTCATTGTTTGTATTTGTGCCAGCATAAGGTCGTCTTGACTGTGTAGGTGGAGCAGCTTCAAGTGGAATGACTTTATGCGGAGCACCATTAGATCGAGCAAATTTTGGTGGAGCAACCTTAGATGGATCAGCTTTAGGTGGAGTGGCTTTAAGTGGAGCAGCTTCAAGTGGAACGACTTTACGTGGAGTAGCATTAGGTGTAACAGCTTTACGTGGAACATCATTAGGTGGAACGGTTTTAGGTGAACCGGCTTTACGTGGAGCAGCTTTAGGTGGAGTAGCCTTAGGTGGAACGGCTTCAGCTGGAGCGGTTTTAGGTGGAGACTTTGGTGTAGGCTGCAGCTCCCACACTGGCTCGAGAGTAGTACCAGAGGAGGTGGAGGAGCATCGGCTTTCCTCAGATGTTTCAATCTGTTTGAAGAGGGCAAAAATGGAAAATAAACTTTTCTGTGTTAATAACTGTTAACTGGCTGAGTACAGGTGCACTTTCCCCCCCTTACATACTGCAATGGATCATGTTTTCCTGCACACTGCGCCCTCTGTATGTATAGGCCTCTCTACATACCTCCTCTTCATTCCCCCGAGAGCTGTCCGCCCGTCGACCAACCATGCGTCTTATCACCCTCAGAAGGCGAATGTCTGATGGGCTTCTCTGCACCTGCCATGCCACAAAGACTTTCTAGACCCTGTTCTGTAATACACCACTGTACCTGAGGCCTCAATTCATTTCTGTTTAATTCCATTACATTCAGCCCTTACAAGTCCATGCTATTTCAATTCCACTCAGTTCAATAAATTATTGAAGTATTCTATAAATATTGTACAGATCAGTCATGGCATATACCACACCCACCAGACACTGTCTACATTGATGTTTTGTAGTGTCATACATACCACAGAAGACCAAATTGATTCCTGGCTGCTGCTTAGATCAGGCTGCAAAAAATCAGTTCAATTCAGTTACATTACATTTCATTATTCATTTCAGTTTAACACTGTTTCCCCATCTTTGTTTGGGATGAATTACTACTTCAATCAGGAAATAGCAGTTGGTCAATAACATTCAGAAGGAATGAACTATGACTATGGACATGACTTACAGGCTCAGGGTAGATTTGTGTGCGAGGCATCTTCAGTTCTGAGGAGAAGAGACTTGTCTAGTTATGTTACAATATACTCATAAATAATAAGAGTATGATATTTGAATTAACATGCACATTGACCAATGACCACATTGATCTTTCCTTAGACCACCTTATCTTAGATCATCAAATAAATAAGATATGCCTTTGAATATAGCATTAAATATAGCATTAAATTCTGAATGTGTTAGCCAATTCATTGTAACTTACCAGATCACGTATTAGGTTATGTTGTAGTCTGATGTGGGTTTAAATCTCTTTCACTCAGCAGTACTTTTTGTGTCCTTATCTAACAGTTGCTGTGGTCAAATTAACTTTTATTTCGTTTTAACTGGTTTTAAATACAAGGCTCTGAGGTGACGTACTGGTCCATTATGACATCATAATAACACTATGGTAACCAGTGTCAAAGGGTCTTGACCAAAGATTCTTGAGCGGAGCGCGTAGCTCTAGAATCTTTGGTCTTGTCAAGACCATAGACTGTAAAAAATAGGTCAAGACAGAGTCAATTTCCTGCTTGCCAACACTCCCGTTTTTCCCGATTTCCTGTATTTCAAGGTCATTTCGCAGAGGAACCCTCCCGTTTTGTTAATTATCCAGGAAAACTCCCACAATTTGCAAGACCATTACATTTATAAAATCACAGACCCGTTCATTTTGTCTGTTAATCTGGCATTTCACAGGTTGCAGGTTGTGTGCGAAATAGACACCCTAAAATCACAAATCACTTAGCTAGGCTACTTCAATTTCAATCCTTTTGTCATGAAACCTGGCAACCAAAGTGGCGTGTGCTAATCAACCCCTCTGGCTCAAGGAGTAAATTAAATTGAAAGTCAACTAGCCTAATATGTTGTCATCCCCTCCAAGACATGTTGCTTCAATATTGCAAAAGTAGGCTAGTAGGCTACAACGACTGCCTACGGAATGCATAATCTTAAAGCTGTTTATCCAGAGAGAGGCAGAAAAGTGCAACGTTTAGGCACTAGCAGAGGGCTATATGCAGACTAGCAGGACCTGCGGTGATTGGTGAATGGGCTAGCTAGCTAGACTATTTGTAAAACGATGTTGTAAAATAGGCTAATAACTATTTTAAAAACCGGACCACCAGAATATTCTGGCGCGCCAAATAATATTGTTGGGAGGCCAGCTTTGACCGCCTGTTGCCGACCCATGATCTAAAGATAACATAGCAGCCTATATGAACGTTACCAAAAGATCAAAGACGCATCTCTCAAGCTGCAGCCAACAACATTTTGTAGAATTGAAAACCCCGCTTCGTTTAGACGTCATCGCCTGAGACTGATGGACTATTTTAGGCTTTATTGGAAAATGTCTCATTACTGCCGGTTCTGTCTGCTTTACATTTCAATGACTTAAGCGTGTGTTCACTTCATCCCATTGCTATCATGCCCGCACCGACTCTCCAGGCAGTAAAAGAAACTCCAAGACTAATTAATTAGAGAGATGCATGACAGCTGACGAACATAAAAATCACTTATGATACACCTGGACACTGAGCCCAGGGAGGCTACTCTGACTTTCTGACCAGGTTTGGCATTGACCCGAAAATCAATTCCCTTTTTTAGCTGTCAATTGAACAGATGTCTTTGTGCGAGTGTTCTACTTAATCGGAAAGAAAATAGACATAACCTTATTGCATGTTTCAAGTTGTGCAACTAGCCTATACACGATTAGCGTGAATGATTAAGACCTCGTGAGGAAGGGAGTTGGTCTATGCGGTGCAGCGTCTTGTGATTTGGGCTTCGCAGCTTGCATTCATCCAGCACACAGCACTCTGCTCTGCCGGCAGTATGGAGCTAGTGACTCGAACAGTGGGGTCTGTCGTCTCGACAATTGCCGATCTTCTGCGCTCCTTCACGGATCTATTTCTGACTCAGCCCCTTGGAGCCACACTACGCTACCTGGAGGAAACCGAGCTAAAAACGCTGGATGGAGGTTTGTAGTCACTTTGAGGGAGCTATTCCTCTGTAAAAATCGAAAGTTGATTTTAGTTAATTGAGAGTCTGACTGGACTAACCGGCCTGTTCTCAGTTTAATGACATTTCCAATAAAGGATTAGGAAACTGGAGTGAGTTCATAAAATGTAGAAATGTAAACCCTGCCAATGAGTTCCAAATAGGCTCTGTGTTAGACTATATGCGCAACCAGATAAACTTCATGTTTTTATTATTATTATTATTATTATTATTAATAATAATAATAATAATAATAATAATAATAATAATAATAATAATAAACACACCCCTTTCACATTACTGTTTACAATGCTGGTGTTTTCTCAGAGAAGAAAGCAGTGAAGGCAAATACGCTATGGGAGAAGTCTGGGGCTGTGATCATGGCAGTGAGGCGTCCTGGATGATTTCTGTGCAGAGAGGTATACTTACACACAATCACACGCACTGTTGCTTTAATGCTTTAATGATAGGTTGGTCGATGTGACTGATTCAATCCTGTTATAGTGTCAGTTTTGGAGTTTTGCAACAATTGATTTACAATTTCCAGTGTATGTGGAAGGTGTGGTTATTTTATGACTGTCTGTGTCTGTGTTTGTGGATGAGTGCTTTTGTAATTGTGTGGGTGAGTGCTTTTGTAATTGTGTGGGTGTGTGCATTCATGCCTGTGTGGGTGGGTGGTTGTCTAACCGTGTGTGTGCATTCACATTCTTGCAGGAGGCCTCTGAGCTGTCCTCTCTGAAGCCTCAGCTGGATGAGCTGGGCATCCCTCTGGTAGCCGTGGTGAAGGAAGACGTCGGAGAGGAGGTGCAGAACTTCAGGCCCTACTTCAATGGAGAGATCTACTTGGACGAGAAGGTGCCATCCTTGCTTTCCAAGCCCTGCATGTGCATAACATCCACAGTTATGTCTGCTTGTCTTCTACTGAAGCCAAGTCATTTGAAATTTGCAGTGAAAGGTGCAGTTTCAGCTCAACAGCTAATTGAATTATACCCCTGCCTTCATTGCCCCTCAAGCAATAATCATCTGTAATGGTGTATGGCTTAGAATATACACAGAGGTGTGTACACAGCCATGACTATGCAATGACTCATATTGCGCTGTGTAACATTGTCGTCACAGCAAGGTGCATGACTTCTTGGCGGTTCTTGGCTACACCCGCCAAATTATTACCCAGTAAAAATGGGCAAAACGTATTACTTTTACGTCCTTTGCTCAGCAAATGTGGATTAGCACAAATGTGTTTCCCTCCCTGCCTCGTGCCCACCCAAATCCTACAAATACCTTGAAACCAGTGTCCTGACCGCTGCCTCGACTGGGAACCTCAGATTATTCGTCTGGTTGGTGAAAACCCAGACATAACATTTCTCAATAGCATGGAATGGGATGACTGTGGAAGCAAAAAAGCTTTCAGAGTCTGTGTTTTACATTTCCCCGTGGTGGTTTGAAGATAAGTCGTTAATCTAGATAAATAACTGAAATGTTTAGAGTTTTTATGTGATACTTACTGATCAGACAAATACAGTATAAAAACTGCAAAGATTTAAACAGTAGACCTTGGCTTGTGTTTGCTCGGTTTCCCTCTTTCTAGCGCCGGTTCTTTGGCCCTCGGGAACGTAAAATGGGTCTGTCGGGCTTCCTGCGGTCTGGGGTCTGGATGAATGGTTATCGGGCTTTCAAGAATGGTTTCCTGGGGAACGTTTATGGAGAGGGCTTTATCATGGGAGGAGTGTTTGTCATCGGACCAGGGAGTCAAGTAGGTCCTTTTTAATTTTACTCTCTATGCCACATGCTTCTTAGATTCATCCTATAGTCACACACACACACACACACACACACACACACAGGCTTTCTATGTAAGGCACCTATCCATAAAAATGGGGGGGCTGTTAACATGAACCCTCTGACCCCTTTTAGGGAATCCTCCTTGAACACCGAGAGATGGAATTTGGGGACAAAGTCAACATCCGGCACGTGGCTAACGCGGTGCGTGACATCCACATGGAACTGGTGCCTGTGCCTAACAACTAGCACTGACCCGGCGGTCGCCACGGCAGCCCATACTGTGGGATTATGACATCACTTGAGCCTTGAGATTCTGCTGTTGAGAAACCTCAGCAAATCTCCTCTTGGGAGTTTTGCTCCTTGGCCAACATGGAGTTGCACAATGTGGACTTGCACACGTTTGCTTAATAACACAAGGAGGGCTGAGTGTGCTGTGCCATTGATGAAGAGAAGTGTGGTAGTACCTATGAAGGACTGTTTCTAAACTCTTTGACGAAGCAGTCTTGATGTTTTCACACTTTCACCTACTCAAGTCAATGTAATGCAATACAGACAGACCAGAGAAAAGTCTATCACTGCAAATAAATGGCTAACACAAATTTGTGTCTGACTTTTTTTTACCTTAACATAGTGCATTTGAAGCCTCATCACTGCTCAAGCATGTTTCTTTTCTAGTTATAAACTAGAGCATGTTGATTGGTATTGGTAACCTAACAAAGAAAAGGCAGAGTACAAGTAGATGTCTGCTGAAAGAGCGAAAGAGTAGGATTGTTTTAATGGAGGGGTTTGTGAATGGGTGTGGCTTGTGTGTGAAATGCTGCCAAAAGCATTCTCAAAGATGGCTCTCTGGTTGAGGAACTTGCTTAGTGAAAGTATTCTATCTCTTGCTGTAATTTTCAGATTCACCATTGCACTGAGAAGTGATGTACCATTATCACTAATATTTCAGGTTCATTAGTTTTTATATTGAAAGTCTGAATTGAAATACCCTGGAAATGCTTTTGACCCAGTGACAAACTCAACTTTATCCCCTTTCTGCTTGGATTACACATAAGTCACATGCGTCCCCTTCAACATCCTGTTTTTAAAAAAATCAAATGATTAAGTAAATAGCCGTGCAGTCTATGAAATGAGATATGTAACACTGACTGCTGTGTTGAGTCAGTGATCTTGTTTTGGAAAGCAGAGCACAATGACCGTCTGTTTCATCCCACCACTGGCAGGGTCTGTGTGCTCTGTGTTTTATTGGCATGACTCTACAGTGCACAATATTGTGAAGTTGTTTATTTTAAAAAAAAGTATGAACAAAACATGAATAAATAAAACAAAAGGCTCATATGTTATCACAAATGAAGACGTGTCAATTTGATTAGTGACATCACTTTTTGTCCTATGATCTGTTATGGCTTGCTGCTAAGGATAAATCAGATTAGAAGATACAATTCTATTCAATGTTTTCTTTTACTAATGAAAAGTAGTATGTCTGTCTGCATGAGTGCTTCCTTCACTAAATATGTTAACCCAACTCTGGAGAGCAATTGATTTTAGGAAGAGCAGTTTGACGATCCCTCCCTGGTCTAGCTTTGATCTATGCCAGATCAGGTCCAGATAAAGGCCTATTCCAGAATTTTACTGTCGAAGTAATCCAAGTACACCTCGGTGCAACCTGTGGGTCTACGGCAGTGACCTATCTGCTCCAGTAGGGGGTGCTCATCAGCCTTAGTGCGCAGAGCCTACGCCTCCACTGTGTGCCTTGCGGGTGAAACGGAAGCTTTTTAGGTTGCCAGCGGCTGACTTACACTGATAAAACACTCTCAATATCAAAGGAAATGTCACAAGTACTACTGGCTTTATCAGTTAGAAGTTAGCTAGAGTTTCGTGTTTAATATGCTTTTACACAGAGTTGAACTGAATAGTAGGCCTATGCCTAGGCTATAGCCTGACTGGTTTAAGTGAATAGGCTACATTTATGCTATTGGTATCAAGGCTTTGTTATATGGTGTATATGCATACCACCTATATACAATGGCCGAATTGACGCATAAATAACTAAACGCCTTATTTCAGTAGCCAACAATAATAATACAGTTCGCGAGAGCCACATTGTGGAATCTGGTAGAATGCCATCACTTAGCCGTGAGTTCCTTCTCGTAAACAGAGCCCTTGAAAATGCCTGTATAGGCATTTCGTGTAAGACTGGCGTCTTCAGTAGCCAATGACAGGTGCGCCTCGGCTTATAGTGGTGCTCAAGAAAGCCAATCAATTCTCAGGGGGCCAGACTCACCTTATGAAGTAAGTGCACTTGCGTCGCTGTCAATGAGAGGTCATTCGACTGAACTGGGATGCAGGTAATGTTTTGATAATTTGAAGTTATCGTAGATCATTTATTTCCTAGATTTCGTAAGTAATATTTCGGATTTAGGAAAAGTTTTGTGACTATTGTTTAAACCGCAAATGTGTATGCAGCCTACAGGTTACGGTCTACTGTAGTCTTCATACATATACTAAGACTATTCTTGCTGTTGTACAGAGTGTGCAGCTCCTTCGTAGGTAGGTTAACAGGTTAACGCGTTATAGAAATATCGTGTTGAGCTAATTGTATTTGGTCACCATGTGCACCTGTCCATAACAGCGCGGTATCTACAGTGTTGTATTTTAAGTTTTAAGTTGATATTTCTGTTTTACGGGTAACTGTTTGACAGTAGGTAAGCATAACAATTTGCTCACATAGGTAGGCTAAGCATTTTTTTTTTATCATGGCAGTTTAGTCACTTGTATGCTTTCTTATGCAACAGAGCGTGTGACGATACTGTTGCTGGTTGTCACGTTCCTTCGCTGTCCGAGGTGCTGACGGCTGCAGGGAAATCCGGCGCCCGACAGTGACGCCACCGCCCCTCCTCACGCAAACACCGCTACCTCAGGTAAGCTAGGGGAAGTAAAGTAACTGGCCTTGGGAGAACCCATGTGACTGTTCCTATGTGGGACCGGAGTCTATTTCGTTTGCAACTAATCAACCACGATACTGATACTCTCTGTGTCTTGTTATTTATATCAGTGGTGTGATGAAAAATAGATGATTATGTCTCACTTCAAACGAAAGAACTTTCACCGGACTGCGTGCGGACAGCGTGTTCCTCTAGTGAGCGTCCAAGTTTTGCTGTTGTTTTTGTCTCTGGCTTGTGGTGTGCAGCGAGACGGAGCGGCATGTGCCAGAGCGTGACTTAGAGGCTTAGAGGGAGATTCTCATGTGTCCTGCTGGTGTGCTGAAATGAGGATTAGGAGGAGGATGCTGTTGGTTCCACTGTCTCTCGGACATCTTGATGGCTCTTCAAGGATGTAAATAAGTTTTCTTAATAAAAAGTAGCCCATGCTGGAATTAAACGTTTCTTCTGTTATTACATGAAAGCCTAATATTTTAATTAAAGAAATATCACCTCAACAAATTCTGTGCTTTTTGGAAGTCCAGCATGTTTCTATATACATCTATATAAAAAGTGTAAATTAGACACAATGGTGAATATATAAGTAAAGTGTATAAATTAAATGATATGCATGTAGTAGGTAGGCTAATATGTACTCTGCATTCTAATTCTGCAGGGTAGAATGGACAAGCATCGGTGACATCAGATAAGAGGGCACTCTCCCGTGCCATGGCGCACTCGTCTGGCTCGGCCCCTCGGAAGCCCATGACCTCCGCACAGGGGTCACACGCGGCCCCTCCCACAGTGGTACGCAAACAGCAGCAGCAGCTGCGGAGTCGCCGCAGCGACCGCTCGGCCTCGCCCATGGGCCGCGTCATCGTCATCCACTCCCCAGAAGAGGGTAAGGAAGACCAACTACTCTCTGAGTCTTGTCTAGTATGTGAACCTGCCGTAGCTTGCCCTTGGTAGTGTACGATATAAGCACTCGTAGTC
>NW_027468674.1:21895804-21943304 GCF_046254945.1 Alosa pseudoharengus | reverse complement strand
CCCTCTCCTCCTCTCCTCTCCTTTCCCCTCCTATCCTCCACTCCTCTCCTTAGCCCTCCTATCCTCCACTCCTCTCCTTAGCCCTCTCTCCTCCTCTCCTCTCCTTTCCCCTCCTATCCTCCACTCCTCTCCTTAGCCCCCTCTCCTCCACTCCTCTCCTTAGCCCCCTCTCCTCCACTCCTCTCCTTTCCCCTCCTATCCTCCACTCCTCTCCTTAGCCCCCTCTCCTCCACTCCTCTCCTTAGCCCCCTCTCCTCCACTCCTCTCCTTAGCCCTCCTATCCTCCACTCCTCTCCTTTCCCCTCCTATCTTCCACTCCTCTCCTTAGCCTCCTATCCTCCACTCCTCTCCTTTCCCCTCCTATCCTCCACTCCTCTCCTTAGCCCCCTCTCCTCCTCTCCTCTCCTTTCCCCTCCTATCCTCCACTCCTCTCCTTAGCCCCCTCTCCTCCTCTCCTCTCCTTTCCCCTCCTATCCTCCACTCCTCTCCTTAGCCCCCTCTCCTCCTCTCCTCTCCTTTCCCCTCCTATCCTCCACTCCTCTCCTTAGCCCCCTCTCCTCCTCTCCTCTCCTTTCCCCTCCTATCCTCCACTCCTCTCTTTAGCCCCCTCTCCTCCACTCCTCTCCTTAGCCCCCTCTCCTCCTCTCCTCTCCTTTCCCCTCCTATCCTCCACTCCTCTCTTTAGCCCCCTCTCCTCCACTCCTCTCCTTAGCCCCCTCTCCTCCTCTCCTCTCCTTTCCCCTCCTATCCTCCACTCCTCTCTTTAGCCCCCTCTCCTCCACTCCTCTCCTTAGCCCCCTCTCCTCCTCTCCTCTCCTTTCCCCTCCTATCCTCCACTCCTCTCTTTAGCCCCCTCTCCTCCACTCCTCTCCTTAGCCCTCCTATCCTCCACTCCTCTCCTTAGCCCCCTCTCCTCCTCTCCTCTCCTTTCCCCTCCTATCCTCCACTCCTCTCCTTAGCCCCCTATCCTCCACTCCTCTCCTTAGCCCCCTCTCCTCCTCTCCTTTCCCCTCCTATCCTCCACTCCTATCCTCCACTCCTCTCCTCCTCTCCACTTCCTTCTTCCTCTCTTCCTTCCTCTCCTGTCTCTGCTTCTCTCTGGGCTCTCCCCTCTCCTCGCTTGTCCACTGCTCTCCCGTCCTCTTTTCCTCCCTCATCTCCTCTCTCTCTCATCTCCTTCTCTCCTTTCTCGGTCCGCTAGGTCCCAAAAGACCTGTGTTTAAGTCAAGGCTGTTTCTGACTGAGGATAGAGTTTAATCACAGTAATCTTTCCCCCTGCACAAATCCTTTCCTTTTAGGAATGTTTTATCCAAATCTTCACATTGAGTGGAGTGCATTCATTTTATTTCTTTGTTTGCCTTTTGTCATGTTTTGAGTTCTTGTTCAAAGGGAACTTACTAAAGTAGCCTGGTGTAGCACTCTCTGATGCAGAAATTATTTATCACTACAAAGAGGTAACATAAGCCAGCTTGAGGGGAAAATAAGCCTGGTATTTACCCTAACCCTCTGCTTGTGTGTGTGTGTGTGTGTGTGTGTGTTTAACAGGAAGCTGGGAGATTTCCGGCCTATAAGGAGATGGTGGCGGAGTACAGTTGGCTCAATCAATGTAAACATCCTTTGACTAAGCACACACACACAGACACACGTACCCACACACACACACACTTCATCACATATTAATTAGATTTGTTCAATCTATCTCAATCAGTCTTCATGTTTGTAGCTTTTATTTATTAGTTCTTGAGCTTTATGAAATATACATAATGATATAAAGTACATACCGGTACTTTATATTGCCTATACAATGTTCTGTGTATTGTGCATCTGTATTTGTTGGGCTATTTGTTCATGCATTATGTGTGTGCTTATCTGTTTATGTTTGTGTGTGTGTGTGTGTGTGTGTGTGTGTTTGTGTGTTTCAAGTATGCACACAGTATATGTGTGTGCATCTGTGTATTCCCTCCACCTCTCAATTTATCACACATTTTTTATTTTTCCCACAATCCTCTATCCTTCCCCAACCCATGCCACCCCCCACAGCTCGCCAGTCGTCCTCTCAGGGTTCAGACTCCATGTCCACGGCCTCCTCACTCTCCTCCGGCACCCCCCTCAGCTCCCTCAGTGGTCTCTCCCAGATGCTGCTAGCTCCAGCCGGGGAGAGGGTGGAAACTTCCATGCAGACAGAGGTGGCGGGGGGGTCCAGCGTGCGCAGCCGGGGACCCCTGGAGCTGCTGCAGGACACACTGATCGGAAGCGGAGGCAGTAGCAGCCGGGGATCGGGCAGCAGGAGCGGGGGCGAGTCCAGGAAGAACTCTCTCCTGATGGCGCTTAGCCGACCCAGTCCACCAATCAGACGCACGCAGAGTCACATGACCGTAGCAGGTGAGGGGATTGGCAGGGGGAAGGGGGTGTTCCGGGGTTCTTATCCTATGGAAATCTGTTTCTTAAGGGAAAACCTTAGTGAGCAGGCAATATAACTCATTTCATAAAATGCTCTGAAAGCATGAAACAAGTGAAAACAAGTGAACGTTGTGAAAAGACCCCGAGGGAACGTCACATATCAAAGGTCCTCAAAACGTTCCCAGGACATCCTGGACGTCCCCAAATAATGTCCCCCTAATGTCATCTCCCAGAGGAGACCCAGAGGAAGCAGAAGAAGCAGCAGGAGAGGGAGCGAGGGGCAGAGGAGAGCCCTACAGCCCTGCAGCGCTCCAAGACCTTCGTCAACTCGCTGTTCCGTGGCGTGCGCCGCAGAGACACCTCCAGGGGGCGCTCCAAGTCCCCCGCAGGTAAGAGCAGGCCAGAGGGGACCAGAGGAGAAGCCTCTTGCTGCAACCTGTGCTGGAATGTTAACCCAGTCCACATCCGAGGCGGCCATGTTTGCTTACAGATCGAAATCCTGAGGTCTGTTTGTGTGACAGTCAGGAAGACTTCAGACTCTCTGAAGCCGGACATTTACACCTCTGGTCTTATGGGTGTGTGTGTTTGTTTGTTAACATGTGTGTGTCTCTGTGTGTGGTGGTGTGTTGATGATCATGATTCTGTACCCGCCGTGGGTTTATGTTGACGGTCACAAAGCTGCTTGTCAGCTGTTTGTGTGTGTGTGTGTGTGTGTATAGGTAAAGAGAAGGCTGGGCGTCGTGTCCCTGACGCTGATGCCCTGGCTGCGTTGGCGGCGGTGGAAGACATGTCCTGGAGACTGCTGGGAGAGGATGAAGTGGCTGCCATCATGACACTCTGTGGGAGAGTGAGTACGGCAAGACATAGGGTCCAAACAGAGCGAGCAAAACACCCCGCATTCATTCTATAAAATATATGTCCTCATAAGTACTCATTATGAGTCATTCTGCTACTAGAAGTGTATAAAACTAATTACAGTTTCTGTTTTGCATGTAAGACTGTAGTGTAGTATGCCATCACTCGCCACCTTTTTTGTGTTTATTTACTTGTTTGTTTGTATGGTGTGTTTGTTCTGCAGTATCTGACAGATGGTATTGTGGAAAATCTAGTACGCCATCTGCTGGCCATCCTCGACCGGCCAGAGAAGCTGCTCTTACTGCGGGAGGTCAGGTGAGCACTCAGGTCATGTGTAAGAGGTCAAAGGTCAAGAGAGAGACACCTCTGCTGACGTATAAGGTGCATCCCATCCCTCTATTTGTATTTACGGCCTCTCCCCGCGTTCCTCGGTTCTCCAGCTTGTGCCCCGGAAATCGTTCAAAGCTCGACGTCATCAATAATTCCAGCATACAAAGATCTTTTCTTGGTCTATCTACTCATTTATTGTCACTAATGAATCGCTACGGACTTGTTTGATACCGAAAGTTGACAGACGTGGGAGGGAACTTTTCACCTGGACAGCTTGGACTAATGATCGCACAATAGCGACTGACAGCGCTTCCGTATAGGGTGCTCTTGTGTTTCCTCCCGTATTGCTTCTTTCTCCTCAGTCCTATCTCCTCGTTCTCACCTCATCTGGTTGCAATTGGGCAAATGAGACTTGATGACATCAAGCTTTGAATGCTTTCAGGGGCACAAGCTGGAGGATCAAGGAACGAGGAAAGAGGCCACATGCAGATAGAGTGATGGGATGCACCTTACGCACACCTGCAGCCTCCTGCACACTCGCTAGTCTGTTCCGTTGTGTGTTTTCCGAATGCTACGAAGAAGCATTGCCTCGTCTTTGAAAGATTTGACTCGGCAGGGCTCAGTTTTGCCAAGCCATAGTGTCATAGAAGAGGGGAGTGCTTCCCTCCTAAAATGAAGACTGAATCACAGCACCATTAGTTATCTGACCCTTCTGTAAAGGTGTATTTAGTACTGGCTCCTATGTGAGGGAGGACAAGGGGGAGACTTACCCTCATCAGCATTTACATAGATTGATTGTTTGTTTGTTTGGCGTGATTGTGACCAGACTACTGATCCCCGTGGCCGAACTGGAGCTGTTCAACAGTCTGGTGGAGCCCTTTGAGCAGGAGGCCTACGACATCCTCAAATGCCGCTCAAGTGAGTAGAAACATAGAATAGTAAAATTAAGTAAGTAAAATTTATCTGTACAGCGCTTTTCACAGACATGGTCACAAAGTGCTTTACAATGTGCATAGACAATAAGCATAGTCAAATAGTAGAACCCGACCCAAGCCCGACGCAGATGATGTCTCAGTCATTCCCATGCTAGTGATTAAACGTTCATGTTTGTGGATAGCCTGTCTTTAGCCTGTTAAACAGAACAAACAACAAATGGAATTCTTATTGTCTAAAAGAATCAGATGAGCCTGCACACATGCAGGTCACACACAGCGCACATTAAAGGGAAACTTGGCAGGGTTAGCTATATTTCCCCCTCTGCTGGAGAAATTGTGCATTATTCTATTTCAAACTTTGGAAAAAGGTAACACTAAAGCACATGGATTTGTTTACAAGCTAGCGAAACGTTTGGTATAAGTTTGGCAGAACTGTGTGGATGTTACAAGGTAAGAAACACGATTTAAAACGAGTTTTCTTGTTTCTCACTTCTCTTTCCGGGACGGTAGTCTCAATGTTGCAAGGTTGGTTTTCCGCCTGGGGATGCTAGGGGCAGTGGGGAAAGTCACCATTTTCACCGGAACAGGTCATTTAACCATCCAAATGATTTCTAAATGGGTTTATTACATTGAAATAGTTGCCAAGTTCTCCTTTAACACAAGAGGCCCAAGCAAGCATAGCCTATTGAAATAGAATTTTAGTCTTACCATTGACAAAAGTCTTGAAATGAATTGCAACAGTCTTTAAAACTACAGTCCTTCTGTCACTGATCCATATGCATTTTATTTTATTCTCAAAAAACAAATGTTTGCATCATGTGAAGCAGACCTGTTGGTTACCCAACATAATAAGTTATTTTACTGCAAAAGTAAAGTGTCCAGTGCATATCGCCCCCATGTGTCTGAACCTGAACTGAACCCGTCAGGCCGATCGGGCTCGGGTCGAGTAGCCACACTCTAGCCTGGTGGTTAGCCTGTCGTCACTCACAGTAATTGCCTCCTCTGCTCCTCTTCCTTTCCTTTCCTCTTCCCTCTTTCTCCACTCCTTCTCCTCCTCTTCTTTTCCTCTCCTCTTCCTCCTCTCTTCTTTCCCATGTCCCTCTGCAGCGCGGTCCCCTCCTCTGCGCTCTCCACAGTGTGGCCGGACTCCACGGCGCCAGCTCATTACGCCTGTTCCAGGTCAGAATGCCTCTCCTGCTGACCCACACCACAGTTACACTGATTCATATACACACACTTCTGTGCAAACTATCTACGGTAACTAACTATCCAACCATTTATCCAACCATCCACCTTGTCTTTTTGCATTGTACCCATTACAGAATGTTGGTATAGGTTTGACTATACTTTTGTCCCCCTGCCCAGATTTCGTGGTGGCTTATATACAGCAACATAAAGTTACTTTGATAAGTTTCACCATTGTGACACCCCCCACCCCCCTCTTCAAATCGTTTGAACCTCTACGTATAGTTATGTTCAGATGTTTAGCAGTTGTTTCTTTTGTCTCTCCAACCCAACCCAGATTTTCATGGTGGTTTTGAGCTGCAACGGGCAGAGGATGTGGAACGAGAAAACCAGCTGATGGAGGAGCTCCATCGTCTAAAACTCTCTCGGGCCCAGGAGTCGCCAGATCTCCCCCACACCACCAGAGCCTTCACCCCCCTCCTGGACGTCCCCCTGGACCTCTATTATGCCTCGGCCCCCACTGTCCGCATCCGAACCAACCCCACGCTCCCAAACTGGCTGCTGGCCGAGAGCACCAACACCACCTACCCCCGCCTGCTGGAGAATGGCTCGGTCCAGTCCATCTACAGTGATGGGGAGAGGGGTCATACTAACATCGAGAGGGGGAGGATGCCATTCAGGAGCGGGGGAAAGGACAGGATCAAAGAGGAGAGCGATAGAGAAGAGGAAGAGGAAGATGAGGATGTGCCAGTGTTTACAGTGGGGAATGCGCCCAAGTATAAAAGGCCACCGCTCTCACAGGTGTTCAGGGTTCAGGAGAGCTCTGACTCGGACTCGATGGCGCCCCCTGTGGTTTCGGTGGGAGAGCGGCAGCTAAATGGGCAGGGACAGAACAGTGCAGCGGTGTGTGAACTGGACTACGAGTTCACCACGGTTTGCATCTCCAAGACCAAGCAATCTTTAGGTGAGAAGATCTTTTTATCCTCACAAATCCTAAGTGATTTTAGACTACAGCAAATAAGCATCAATTAATTGTCCAGTATTTTCATCTCAGATCCAGGTCTAGTCAGTACGAAGCAAAAAAACTATTAGGATGTTTGGCTACAAAGTCCCATGTGATTTTTTGTCAGAAGCACACAAGATCTGCACATACAGTATCTTGTTTAGGATATAAGTGAAGATATATTTGCAGTACCCTTAAAGACCAACAGATGTCAGTAAAGTCTAATGTAAAGTTTGTTGCAGTGGCTGCATTGTGATCATCCTAAGAAGTGAGGGAAGTTAGTATACGCCTTTATAAAAGGGTAAGGTTAAAGTTGTGTTAATTTCCGTATCTAACGTCCATAGCTGCACTGATTAAAAATAAGTCCAGTTACCAGTTCTCGTTTCAGACCTGCTAATGAGTTTGAGCAGACTTAATAAGGACTGTGGTTTTACACAGGGTCATGTATTCTAGATCCAGATAGCATATAAACTAGTATAATATATACCATAATATATATATAATATGTACAATATAAATATATAGTCCCGGACCTCAATAAGTGCTATAGTAGTGAGCATGATGGACCAGTGCCTGACAATCGGTGGTTGACCAACTTTAATTCCCGAATCCACTGTTGCGAGTTCACATGGCGTCAGATAAAAGTGTCTTTTTAATACCAGTTACCTTTACCATCAGTCACCTTTAGTTTAATAAAGCTCCCCTACCCTGACCGTATGGGGTTGTGGTTTTGTGTGATGCTGTAGGGATCAGTATTTCTGGCGGTGTGGAGTCCAAGGTGCAGCCGGTGGTGAAGATCGAGAAGATTTTCCCAGGAGGAGCAGCCTCCACCAGTGAAGTCCTCAGGGTGAGAGCTCTCTCTCTCTCTCTCTCTCTCTCTCTTTCTCTCACTCACAGACACACATTCTCTCACTCACACACACACACACACTCACAGAGGTAAATAACTCTACTCTAAGGTAAAACACATACACACACACATACACACACACACACACACACACACACACACACACACACACACACACACACACACACACACACATGCATAGCCCAGTAGTGGGGATATCGCCATTTGACCATAATTCACTCTCCTTATCATGACCTAACCCCTCAGATATCTCAGCAGAGGTCATGAGAAGGTATGAAGGTATGAGACCAATAACACACACAAACACACACACTCAAAGCTTCACACATTCAGATGGATGCTGAGATACACACATAAATAGGTGAATCCACAAAGCATACACCCACACACACACACACCCACACACACACACACACACACACACACACACACACACACACACACACACACACAGATACAGACATCACCTTCCACCAAGTTTCTTGAAAATTGGGTCAGTAGTTTTAGCATAATCCTGCCCACAGACAACAGACAAACTGCAGTATAGGTATTCACAGATGGATGGATGGACACACACACACACGCACACGCACACGCACACACACGCACACACACACAGAGAGAGAGAGAGAGAGAGAGAGAGAGAGAGAGAGAGAGAGAGAGAGATACAGCAAGACACACAAATGCACAGAATCAGGCAAAATCACAGACATATGCAAAAATAGATATACACACACACACACACACACACACACACAGACACACACACACACACACACACTGGTCTTGCCATCATCTGTCCTGTCCCTGTCTCCTCTCCATCAGCCCCTCAAACTGCTCGGGTTCTTTGTTATCTTATTTAACAGGACGGCGTCCCAGATTCAGCAGTCAGAAATATCCCACAGTAATTACTGTGTCCCTTCACTAACAACCTTCAATAGCTCTGGACACGGCCTCATATTTAGAAAATAAATCACCTTAGTCACTTCTAACCTCCAATACCTCTCTGGACACAGCCTCACTTTTAGAAAATAAATCCTCTTAGTTAATAACAACTTTCAATACACGTCGTCCTCAAGTTGGATTATAAATCACCTCTATCACATGCTCCTAAGGGTTAACCATAACCTTAACTCACATAAAGGTAGACTGAAAACTGAAAAAATAAATCACCCCTGTCACTCATTCCCTCACTAACTCACACAAAGCTTGGCTGGACAAACTCAGTCACTAACACATACAAAGGTCGGCCACACACTGCTTTCTGTCCAAAACTGGATGCTGGTTCCTACACTATCTTCCCTTAAAGGAACATGCCAACGTTTTGGGAAATAACCTTATTTGTCGTGTACGTCAAGAGTTAGATAACAGGATACATACTCTCTGTATGTGCAGTAACCCAGTCTAGCCATTAGCCTAGCTTAGCGTAATTCACTGGATGTGGGTTGCACCAGTTGGCTCATAACAGAGACTTTCTAATGAAGAGACACAGCACTCAAAAAATCCTCCATAGAAATGCATGGGGTTAGTTTGTAATGCCAATATGCTAGTTGTCTACACATATCCCACCCCTTCCGCGGCAAAACATCGACATGTGAATACATTGAGCCAATCATGTGGTGTGTTGTGAGTACATTGAGCCAATCGTGTGGTGTGTTGTGAAGACATTGTGCCAATCATGTGTTTTTATCTCGCAGCTGGTGCAAGGCTGGTGTCGTGAAGCCTTGCGCACGCGCATTTCTGCCGAAATAGATGCCCGATAAGTCCCCAAAAAGCGAGATGAATTTGCATACCAAATACTGCTGATTTACTTAGGTGTTTGATCTAGGCTTGTTTGATGAAAAGTGAAAAGTGCTACCCAGTGAAAAAGTGCAAAATGTTTTCATGGTTTTCATGGTCTGAGACTGAAAACATTTTACACTTTTTCAAGTAGGAACTACTGCACCCGCCCAGCCTCGTTTTTTGGGCATGACTCCCAATTGACTCTGGCATATACTTTGTCATTAACTCCCACAAAGGTAGGCTGCACAGTAGTCTGCACAGTGCTCTCTCTCTCTGAAAATGGCTGCTGGAGCCTCCGTCACAAACTCCCACATATTTAGACCTGCTAACCAGTCACTAGCACAAAGGTAAAGGTAGTCTGAACACTGGCTCATGGCAGGGCCATGTTCTTCACTAACTCACACACACTTGGACGGAACACTGATGGTGACTGTAATGTAATGGGCTTCACGTTGCTTCCTGTCAGATGATAAATAAACTGAGGAGGGCAAGTCTTCAATAACCACCAGGCAGGAAATAGTCACTTTGATGGGCTAAAATATCCGGATCCTTCAATAATCCCTCTGATGGTTGACTGGATATTGATGGCTAGCCTGAGAGAGTTGTCTCATTATGCGGTAATTGTGCATGACCAACTGAGGTTGATTGTGGTTATGCCAGAGCTGTCTCATATGCACCTACGCTGAACAACTGCACACACAATGCCTTGGAAGATGTTTGCTGTAATTCCGGATTCGGTAAGAGTTGTATGTACCAATTTAAGTTTAATTTAACCCCTCGATAACGCCTCTTAGAAATGACAAATGAACTGACATGACCAGACCAATTCTCAAGTGACAAATAAACTACAGAGAAATATACAGAGCCACAAGAGCATAGATCAGACAGCGTTTGCTTTCCAAATAAGTTTTTCATCAAGCATTTGACTTTCATCAAGTAACCAAGTCAGTAAGTCATACAATTCAACCTACAAGCTGTTTCATTCAAATGTCATTCATGAGTCAACTCTACGGAAAATTACTGTGTTTAAAAATATCTCTGTCACATCACATTCCTGATGTGCACTTCTGACCCTGTGCTGTAATGAGAAAGCGAGAGGCAGAGGCAGAGGAGTTATTTAGCAGTAGGTGTGTGAGTGTGAGTGTGTGTGTGATTGTGAGAGAGAAAGGTCATAGAGAGTTATTTACTGTGTGTGTGTGTGTGTGTGTGTGTGTGTGTGTGTGTGAGAGAGAGAGAGAGAGAGAGAAAGCGAGAGAGAGAGAGAAAGGTCATAGAGATGGAGAGGAGTTTTGTGGGAGGTGTGTGTGTGTGCTTGCATGAGATATTAGTGTTATTGGCCTGTTTGTGTGTTTGTGTGTGTGTGTGTAAGGAGAGAGAGAGTAAAAAAGAAAAAAGAGGCCATGTACAGTTAATGGAGAAGAGTTATTTCGAGGGAGGTGTATGTATGTACATGCATTAGTAAAATGAGTTATTTACCTCTCTGTGTGTTTGTGTGTACTGCTCTCACACCCCTCCCTGCCTTCCCTCCAGACTGGCTATTAGCTAGTGTCAGTGTGTGTATGTGTGTGCGCTCGTCTATGTGTGTGTGGGTGCACGCTCGTATATGTGTGTGTGTGCGCCTGTGTACGCGCTCCTGTATGTGTATATATGTGTGTGTGTGTGTGCGCGCTTGTGTATTCGCTCCTGTATGTATGTGTGTGCGTGTACGTAGTACTGCTCTCACACCCCTCCCTGCCTCCCCTCCAGGCTGGCTATGAGCTGGAGTCGGTGGACGGCGTGTCCCTGGCCGGGGTGACCCATCAGCAGGCAGTGGACATCATCCGCCAGGCCTTCAGCCACAAGGCCAAGGACCCCATGGAGCTCATGGTCAAAGTCCCCAAGGGTCCCTGAGCCGCACCCTGGGACAGGCACACACACACCACCCACCCGCTGGGCTCTCCACCCACCTGGACCAGCAGGCTGACGGGCCAGACCAGAACAGACCGCAGACCGTAGTAGGGGACTCTGGCAGTGGGAGCTAAATGGAGGAAGGCCCCACACGGAAACAGTACCAATGGCTGGCTAGCAAATTGCAGGTTGGCCCTCTAGAAACAGAGAGAGGGAGAGAGAGATTTGGAGATACTGAGATAAGCATTTTCCAATATCTCAAAGGCAGTGAATATGGATCTGAAGACGTAGCTCCTTTGTTGACTATGTTGTGTATGGTGAAGATGGTGCAGCTGTGTGGGACTGCAGTGCACACTGAGCTTTAGGGGTTCGGAGACCAGAGGCTACTGAAAGCTACTGACGAAAACCGTCCCGAGACGGGGGGGGGATACTACTTTTTTGTATCTGTCAGTATATCAGGTGAACTTGCCAGGATAATGGATTCAGTGTGAAAAATAACTAAGTAATATTAAGGAAAAAGGTTCAAAGATGGAGAATCGCTCTTAGGACTGTGCTTAGGCAATCCTACAATGGCAAACACAGTCCTCTTTTTTTACACGCAGAAGCCATTTTAAATGCAGTATGCACATATTAGCCTAATGCCATTCTTTCTCTTCACACAGGTCAAAGGTGAGAGAGGGAGGGGGGGAGAGAAAGTTACAAAACATTATATTCCTGCACGTATTATCCATGCGTCTGCATGTTTTGATTAAAATGAACTTTGCAGTCGTAGTTGTATTTATGCCATGTTTTTTCTTTTTTTATTAAACAAAAATTTGGTTGGTAGAAGAAATTTACAACATGAAAAATATACATTATAATGACTTCGTACAAATACTGTGAATAAAAAATTATAATATAAAGCCATGAATCACATTCACGCGCAAAAAATTTAAACAAAAACAACGGGGGGAAAAACAACAAACAAAAAACAGATCCTTAGAACAGTAGCTGTGACAATGCCTTGGTCTATTCACAGTGACTACCCTATCTCTATGTACAATATTCATTAAAGAAATCTAGTATATTTTCATAAACATTTATTTATATATTTACTTTTTCATAAGGTGTAAATATACACATTCTCATTGTCATTAGCAACAAAAGAGATAGCCATTAGACGTTCCCATGCTAACAGTCATTTGGGAACAGAAACAAGTCTTGGTTGCTTTGGGGTCAAAACGGACCAACTTAAAGATGACTAAAACAGGTATATCTAATTCCTGAATAATCATTTAAAAAGAACAGTTCAACAAATTATACCTTTTCCAAAATAACTCCAAAAGAAAATAAAAGAAAATAACGATTAACACATGCAATACGCATGTTTGAGAGGACGCCATTTCTCGTCTAAGTCGACAAAAACAAAATCCCGAAATCAAGTCTTATTTCTGTTTAACAACTGCTTTGGTGACAGAGGAACACTACTGAAAGCTTAGCTAGTAGACGGTCATCCATAAACGGAACATTATTTGCCCGTCATCATACAGTATATCAAACCAAAGGATACAGAGCAGTATTATTCATGCCCATGTCATCCTACCCAAGGCAGAGAATACGTTTTCATTGTTAGCAAGGCATCACACTCTTCATTGGTAAGTTAATGGTCTTCACAACCGGACTGAATGCAGGAAGACTGTGCTGAATGCTTGGTAATGCACTGTGACATAGGCATCTCTCTATCATCAGGAGGACCTTCATTTAAATAAAAAAAGAAAAACCTTGGCGATCAAAAAAAGCTTTAACCACTCATACATTGCATGTTTGTTTTTCTTCACTATGTGCGTGTTTCTGTGTGGGGAAAAAACTTGTGCAGTTGTATGTGAGACACTAACAGCTGATGTTTATGAGCATACAGCTGTTAAACCTCGGAAACACCACTAGGCCTAGTCCTAGACTAACTGCCGCCGTCTCTGTAAAGTACTGTTAAATATTAGTGTGTAGTCCTAAACCTGGTTGGTCTATGACCGTGAAACTAGTTCAAAAAGTAGTAAAGTGCAGAGGATTGTGTAGCTATTTATGGCAAACCAAAACTGAGCTCTCCTGCAGCATTTGTTTCAGGCAGTTCCAAAATGGCTGCCATGCCATTGGTCCTTTTCTGCATTCCTGATGCTACACCCCATAGTGTAGATGGGGTGTAGCATCCCCCCAACAGGACAGAACCAGACAACTACGAGAGGGGGGTGGTGAGTGAGTGTGTGAAAGAAAGTGAGACAGAGACTGTGTATGTTTGTGTGTGTGTGTGTGTGTGTGTGTGTGTGTAGGGAACAGAGTAAAGTGAGGCAACCTCTAGAGAAAGTAGTGTTAAGGAGGTCGCAGGAAGACAAAAGTCAGATAAGACCGCTGCGGCGTTCAAATCTCAGTCGCCGTGACGTCATCAAAGTTGATCTCGTTGCCGCTGCCCCCGTCATCCTCGTCGTCCAGCTCGCGCGCCTCCAGCTCCATGTGGAGGTCGCGCAGGGCGCCCTCTAGCTGTCGGTTGCGGCGGTACATCTGCACGTAGTTCTGCTGCAGCTGCTTCTGGTAGCGGATGACCTTCTCCTTCTCCTCCTCCCAGCTGCGCCGCTCCTCCTCGAAGGCCGACACCTGCTTCGCCTGCCGCTGGCGCTCGGACACGAGCTCTTCACGCAGACACTCGCTCTCCTGCTGCTGATGCCACGCCTCCCCAGAGGCCCCAGCTACTGCCCCTGCTGCCGCTGTTGTTTATGAAATATCACAAACAACAACAAAACAGCAATCAGTTAGTGCTGCAACTTTCAACAACATGCAATATTATTGATGTCATAATTCTTTGACAATGTATGTGACGTAATGATGTGATACATATTCTTGTGTTTCTTTCGTTTAGAGTGTGAGCCACATTACTACTTAACACATTTACCACATTATCACACTTATGTGACTACGGGATTCCCAAATTTGTGGGGTCTGTTTGAGTCTAATTCAACATGGGAAAGAAACAACATTTCCATCTCCATAATTTCTATAGCCTTGCAAAATTATCGACCAATGTCTGCTTCCCTTAGAACCAGAGAAATATAGCCATCATGAAACATCCAGTGTCTGAGTTATCATCTATGGGGCAATTTTTGGAGCAATGTTGCTTCCCTGTTTATTGCAGTTTGGGCACATTCCTACAGATATTGGACATTTTCTTTCAAACTATAATTATCAGTCGGCAAACTGTCATGATCATGTAATCAACACGTAGAACCGGTTATCCGCTTGAAGTCCTTCTCACCTCCTGCCGCTCGTCGCGCCTCCTCCTCGGCCTCCTGCTGCGCCTCCTTGAGGGAGGCCAGCTCCTCATCGAGCCGCGCCACTTTCTGCCGGAGCAGCTCGGCCTCACTCTTGCGCCGCTGCAGCTCGTTCTCGCACACCTCCAGCTCCAGCTGCCGCGTGCGGGCCGACGCCAGCGCCTCCTGGAGCTGTACCTGGCCGGCCTCGCGGTCCGCCCGTGTCTCCCGCAGCTGCCCGCGTAGGGTCATCACCTCGCCCACGCGCTGGGCCAGCTCCGCCTGCAGGTCCTTCAGCTGCTGCTTCAGCAGAGAGATCTCCCCTGACTTCTGACATACCTACAGGTGCAGAGGTGAAGAGGACAGAGGGGTTCAACATTTTCTCACACACCTACAGGTACAGAGGCAGCTGGTACCTGTAGGTGAGGTTGATAAACACCTTTCTAGAGGTTGATAAACACCTTTCTATTGAACCAATAGTATCACAGTATCACTGCCCCTTAACAAACATGATCGAGGGGCACTGCCCATGGGTTCGAGTCCAACCGGTAACTTCCCGATCCAGCCCCTTCTCTCTCCCCCACTTCTTTCCTCTCTTTTCCTTCCTATCGGATTAAAAGCATGATCACATGAGACTTTTAGGTCCACATGTGCTACATCCTCTGATTAAAAGGAGCCAGACAGACCATATGCCATTAAGTCCCTACCTCTGCTTCATATTTTAACAGGACACAATCTTCATTTTTGTCATGACCAGGAGGCACTGTTAGAGGTCATAAAGTGAGTGAGTGGAGAAACGAGCAGGATGGAGAGAATGAGTGCAGAAAAAGACGGGTACAAAGAGTTTGATAGCAGACAGAGATACCGCCACCAGAGACACAAAGACATACACACACACACACACACACACACTATCCATCATCCATAAACAGCCCAGAGGCTTGGGGGTGTGTAGCTAGCTACCCAGATACTACCCGTGGCGCGAGTCTGGCCTGGCCCTGGCTCTGATGTGGCCCAGATCCGGCTATCCGGGTGAGGCCAAGATGCCAAACGGGGCCCAGGAAGTAATTTGCACGGGTAATAGTGGGAATCTGGGCCAAGGATTGCATGAGGTTTGTGCCTTAAGCAGAGCAGCCTGCTTTTCAGGATTCCTTCCCACAGAGAGAATGGAAGAAGGGAAAGAGAATGATCTCGTTATCTGGTTAGACAACACAGAATTCCTGGTGTGCGGTCGCTCCGCCGCACTGTAAACATTCCTAGCCTTTAATTACACCGACGCATCACAGTCAGCGCTAATCCATCATCTACAGGTAGAGCTGTTTATATGAAGACGCATTAGCCCTGCCTTAAAGGAACACGACAACTTTTTGGAAAATAACCTCATTTGTTGTCTACACCAGAGTTAGATAAGAGGATACATGCCCCATTCTTCTCTGTTTGACACTTTTGCCCTAGCTTAGCATAATTCACTATAAGTGGGCTGTTCCAGTTAGCCTAAAGCTAGCCTAACGGGAGAGTACATAGCTAAGAGACAAGCCTGGGTAAGTTAACTCATAGTAAGTGGTAAAACTTTTGGCTTTGTTTTTCTAAGTGTATGAAACAATTAGGAAGTTTTCCTCTGGTAAAACCAAATACTTAAAATACACCTCAAGGTATCTCAGTCGACACTAGCCCATAGTCTACAGGTAGAAGTGTTTATATAAAGACACACTTTGTAGTTATCAGTGTCCTAGTTTCCTGCAGAGGGCACAGCCGCCGCAGGGGTGTGACGCACGCATGTGTGTGTGAGTGTCGCGTCAACTGTGGGTAAAAAACAGCCTCTTTCACCTGTCAACATCTGTACTGGGCGAACAGAGAGCAAACAACCTGTCTGCCATGGAATGTGGACTAATAAACTCAAAAGTGTTGTGAATGCACCTTGTACCAAAGAATGCACCTTGATAAACTCCTCTCTCTGCACAGCTTCTACATCTGCTAAAACATCTAAAAGCACCAGAAGCAACTATAACTTCTTTAAGATTGAGCCTGAAAGAAACAAAACACACTACAGAACTAAAACAGAAGAAATACCAATGCCATTCTAAGGTTAGATTTCATTCAAGTAAGAGTGACATTAGCCAAATTGTTTTCCAAGTTAACTTTGCCTTTCTGCTTGCATACGGTATGTATGTGGGTTTTACAAAAAGACACTGTGCGTACACTGTAGTGGTGAAGGAACACAAGCTCTATTCTGTGTGCAGGTACATCTGTGTCAAACATTTGGAGAGCGTACTACAACCACAATCCTGAATTGCGTAAACTGTATGAATACTAAAGATGGCGCCAGTTCCAGATGGTGCCATAAATTCACATTCAAAATACTGACAAACTACATGGTAAGGCAGCATTAAACATAAGCATTCCCATGTCTCCTCAAGCATTCCCATCACCTGGCCTTGGCATGGCTACAACAGACTTTAATTTGACCTTCAACCTTTGGTCCCTCGTGTACTCCCCTCCCGGGGCTTAAAGCAAGAAAATATCTGACACAGCCTGGCTCACACCAACATTCCAGCACAGCGCCTGAGAACTTCAAGCCCTGTCCTCCTCCTGCTCACCTCAGGTAGGAGGTCCAGCATGAAAAACAAGTGCTCCAAGACACGCTCCTTTCACAATAAACTGCTTTGTGTTTCATTTGACCTTTGACCTCCCCTCTCTCATGCTCCTCCTCACCTCCCACTTGGTCTCCTCGAGACGCGGCCCCAGCTGGGTCTTCTCCCGCTCGTATTTGGCGCAGCGCTCCTCCAGTTGCTCCCGCTCCTGCAGGAGGTGCCCGAAGTCCTCCTGCAGCTTCTTCTTCTCCGTCTGCAGCTGAAAGACCTGCAGCTGCAGCAGCTGCTGGGAGCGCTGGGCCTTCTGCGAGGCCTGCTGCATGCGCGACGCGCAGCTCTGCCGCAGCTCCTCCATCTCCAGCTCACAGCGTTTCTGCTTCTCCTCATACACCTGCAGGGGGGCAGCAAAATCGGCGAGACACATGAGTCAGGATTTTGGAGGGTGCTCACTTCTGCCCACGTTGTCACAAAACAAGCCAATTAGGTGCAACATCACTGGTGGACACAAATATTATCTATGTGGGTTGTTGGATGAGCTGGCAATTTTCTGTTAGGAGGATCAGCCATTCCACATGGATGGAATAATTTGTCATCAGTAATGTGGCAGATCATTGGCTTGTTTGTGAAAATGACATGGGTGCTTGGTGGGACAGACATTATATAGATGGTCACCAACAATCTACAGATTTTCAGATTATAAACAAACTTCGTGTTGAAATGCTGTAAACTACAATTTATGGTTAAGGTTAAATTAATAAATAAGAACTGGTAGAGCAAACTCAGCAAATTCATACAATGGTAATTTTTGATATATAGCACAAATACGTCTGTGCTAGAGAAATAACTAAATGGTAAAAATTGAATTATATTTCTACGTTTTCCTTGATCATTTAAGAAATTTAATTTGATCATAAATTGGCATGGGTTGGGGTAGATGTTGTGGTGGTGTCCGACCTGGCATATGGCCACCTCGTTCTCGTCCAGGTTTTCCCGGAGCTCCTGCAGCTCCAGGTCCCTCTCCCTCAGCTTGTCCTCCAGGTCCCTGACCAGCTGCTCGTACGCCTCGGCCTGGGAAGGCGACCGGCCACAGGAGCCACAATCCGTTAGGGGCACCCCCCCACCTCCTCCGCCACCACCACCACTACGTACCCCCATGCCAGTCAGGGAGCCGGTGCTCTTGCTGGACGAGGAGCGGCCGCTGTCCGAGCTTGTGTGGCCGTGGCTGATGGGGGGTGGGGGTGGCGGCGGTGGCATCGATGTCAGCTTGACTGGGTCGGACATGGGTGCCCCGGAAAAGTCGCTTTGACCAGGGCTGTAGGCACCGCCACCACCACCGGCGCTGTTGTAGGTGGGGAGGCTTGAAAGCGAGTTCCGTCCGGAGTCGGACAGCGAGAGGGAGCACGACTGGCTCATGAGGCCGTTCCGGCTGCCGCTGTAGGAGCTGCGCCGCTCCGAACAAACTGCAGAGGGCGCCAGCTCGCTCGGGCCTGGCGCCAGAAGGTTCAGGTTGCCCTGGCTGTTCGAGAGAGCGCCCCCTAGCCTTGGGGAGAGGTACTGCATGTTGCTGCGGCTCTTGGGCACAACGGGTTTAAAGGCAGTGGGTCTGATGATGGCCTTCTCAATGTTCTGGGACCAAAAGAAAAAGAAAAAAAAAATCAGATGAAAACAACCTTACAGCAACAAATTAAAAGTGTCTGGAAATATCTGGAATTTGGCTTAATAATACAAAGAAAGAATAATACAAATTGTACAAACAAATCATGAATGAAGGCATTTTTAATTAATGAACAAGGTATGCAGTTATTTAAAAGTAACACCTTGAGTTAAAGTACTATTCCTAATCGATTCCTACAAAGGTCCCTCAACTTCACCCACATAGACACAACTAAATGCGCTTCTCTTCTCACCCTTTCTAGTTTCCCAGACACGGGTACGAGTCGAGGAGGAGCTCCGTCACTCCCACTCCTGGCCGGCCTGCCCATCACTTCCTCCATGTCACTTCCTGGGCTGGGCGGTGCGGGCGCAACGTGCCTCTCCTCCCAGTCCTCGCCGGGGAAGTCGTCGCTCAGGTAAGTCCGGTGCCGATGCGTCTGTCCCGCCGCCACCAGCGGCTGCCTCTTCCCGGCCGCGCCACTGCTCACACCCAGTAGAGGCTCATGGGTAATGTCCTGAGGGTGGTAGCGTCCTGTGGCGGCGTGCGTGGGTCGGCGGTGCCGGGCGCTGACCCCAGTGACCTCGGGCCCGGGGCGGGAGGGGAAGGCGGTGCGGCTAGCGATGAGGCTGCTGACGGAGCCCATAGTAGTGGCGTTGGTGTCAGGTGGAGGGGGCGAGGGGGCAGTCACGGGGCGGCGGTCACTGGGTGCAGCAGGCGGGGGCTGCACCAGCGCCATGACGATGGCTCAACGGGGCCTCCACAAGCTCTATGGGTAGGACAGGAAATAAGTCAGAATAAAAACAAACAAATAAATACACCCCCCCCCCCCCCCCAATAAACAATCAGTGGACTGCAGAACAGGCATGGGTTGTACAGTCATGGTGCCTTAGGAGACTTCCCCTCACACTGCCACACCCAACACACACACACACACACTTTTTACCCCCTTAGATATATGCACATATTAAACACTTCAAAGTTAACACTAATTGCTTAATTGTTGTGGTTCAATGTTTGGCACTGGCAGCTTTTCTTGATTGGTATTCATCATGTGCATAAAAATTTCCCCCTCAAATCCATTTGCATATGCAACAGAGTTACCAGTTAGGGTGCCTTGCCCTTGACCTGCGTGTTCACCCCCTATGGGGTCCATCTCAATGAGGACATGGCCACAGCTAGGCCCCACTCTACAACACCTCATTAGCCAACTCAGGCCAACAGATGTTTTTCAAGAACTTTTTAAGGTACGCATGAACATTCTTCCTCTCCTTCTCTCACATTCTCAGTCACACACACACACGGACTGATAAATGGGGGCTTGTTAAGGCTAAACTAAACTAAACTTGCTCCTTTTTTGGGACAGAACAGTGGCCTGAAAAAGAACAGAGCTGACCCAGATGTATAAAATGATGGTGGTGTTTTACGGTGAGTGAGTAATCATAACTGCAGTTTGTTTAAAGCCCTCGGCATATCTGTCTACCCAAGAAGCATTCTTAGCATTCAGCCAGTGTTATACCCATAGACTGTAAAAAATAGGTTATACCCAGTAAGATGGCCATTGTGTGGCAATAAGTCTGTAGAGACCATGTAAACACTGTTCTGTTGTGTTTGCTTTAGGAGGGTTTTTTTCACTTATAGAAGTTTCTTCTATAAACTCCATTGATCATCAGAAATGACAAACACAACTGTCAGCTAATTGATGGCGTCTGGTTTTGGCAAAACTATGGAGAACTTATGCTCTCAACACTGCTCTCAAAGTGATGACATCACTTAGCGTGGGCCACTAAATCCTGCCTGCTACAAGGGCTGAAAGCCTGAAAGGTGTTATAACAGTAAATAATGGCAGCCTGCATACTGCTCTGGTGACAAGTTTCTGTTTCTGTTGTGGTACTCAGACTTTAAGGGATGACATCATCAGCAAGCAGCTGTTCCTTCTGCTGAGTCACTCACAGGAACACTTTCATGATGTCACAATGGCTGGTGTTCTAAATCCACCAGACACTGTTCCAACATGTTTGTGATGTAACAAAGTTCCAAATTGCAGGTGTGCACCAGAGCCATGTAGGTAGAGAGATGGCTCTCTACATGGCTCTGGTACGCACAAAATGAACACCTTGGTGACCATGTCACAGCTTCTGTTTTTATTTGTTTGTTGTGATTTGTTCACTAGACAACAACTGACTGATGTTACCAGCCATTATGATGCAGATGTTCTAGAATCAGTGGCTCTAGTCAGAGGAGGTATCTAAGTTACATCTCAGCTATCTCCACCATGAACATTAGCATAGGGTGGGAAAACAGATGGTAACAGATCAGATAACTGATAAATCAAATCAGGCCATTAAAATGCACACAGGTTAAAACGGAGGGTTCAGAAGCTTTCTCTCCCTCACGCACATACACACACACACACATACAATGTTGGCCTGCATAGAGCAAAAGCTTAAGCATCTCAATCAGCCACCTAATTTATACCAGGCAGACTGGCACCAACAGAGCTTGGCGCGCGCACACACACACACGCACACACCGAGAGACACACACATATGCTGTATTTGTTGGTGCCAAGCCTCACCATGCCAAGAGAGGTGCTGTCCTCAAAATGATGTCATTAATCCCACTTTAATTAGCACAGAGTAATGAGCCAATGACCCAATCTCAGATGCTGCCAAAATAAAGAGAGGCTATAAAAATACAGTCTACCATGGACTAGGTCTCCACACACACACACACACACACACACACACACACACACACACACACACACACACACACACACACACACACACACACACACACACACACACACACACACACACACACACACACACACACACACACACACACACACACACACACACACACACACACACACACACACAAACACACAAACAAAGCTCTAACATGAACACATTTCTGAGAGAGCTTAAATAAGACTGGCAGAGGAGATTATCCACACCTTGATGAAATGTTACAGTATGAGTGTGTGTGTGTGTGTGATGTGTATGTACTTGTGTACATACATGTGAGAGTGTGTAGTGTGCAGGTTTACCTATAAACAACAAAGGTGTGTATGTGTGTCCATTAGGGGTGCATAATACTCGCAATTGCAATCGCAATATGAACCAAAACAATGAACATTACCTAATCGCAAAAGCTACAAATAATGATGCACAGTTAATTTGGTCACATTTATGACTTTTGTATTCATGTCATCCTCCTTGACTGTGCCACTTCTGATTGGTGAGCTTCACAGTCGGTCGGGGGTGCTGTGCTTCTTACGCACTGGGCGTGCTCACCAATCAGGGGTGGCACAAATAAAGAGATTTGGAATATTTAACCGAATCAATTCTTTCACTTTCAAAAATCATATCGCAAATCCCAATCACCCATATCTGTCAGAGTAAATCGCAATTACATGTAGATGTTTTTCCCAAATCGTGCAGCCCTAGTGTCCATACAGTAGTACATGAGTGGGTGTTTGTATTTAGATGGGATCAGCCATACTGCATTTCCTATCAACACAAATGGATCTGGGAACGTGTTTAATCCACTTAAACCTGTTTTAAGAATAACATGAGCATGACATCTCATTAAAACGACTGGCCCAATTTGCCCTTGCTTCACATTACAGGCATTAAGTGCATGCTCACACACAGAGTTCCTGTATTTCCTTTGTCTGAGTCAGGCTTTCAGCCTCCTCACTGGCATCCATTAGGAATCACTGACCAGCACTCTCTGGGCATGCTGTGGCCACCAGCCAACTGTAAGTACCACAAGTAGACAATGGAAGCTTCAGACTCAATGGAAATTTCTGGAAACAAACACTCCTGAAACAACCCGTTCCATGAGGAGCCTTTAGCATTTTTTTAAAGTGCACAATGACTCTAGTATACTCCAAATGACTGGGCAGTGAGATGCTCAGATGTCATTAGAATGTCCAACAACATGCTCTAAGAGCTGATGCAACAACCAAACTCAAACTCCCAAGTGCAGAAGTGCGTTTAAATTTGAAAATATAGGCAAATGTTTGCGTACGTTTGCAAACGGATTTCTGTTTGCCTTGAGCTCTCGGTGAACACTCGCAAACAGTTTGAGAAGGTCGTACTCCGCGAACATACAATGGAGCTGGCCGTCAGCTGAATGAAGTGTTACCGTTGCAATGGAAAGTTTACACCAAATCGATCAAATTTAACTGTTCAGAGAAAACATTCAAATTACGAGTTTCGTCGCACCTCAGGTTTCCAACGTCATTGTAGGAATTCTTAATAGAGCCATTTCTCTTTCTATGTCTCTGTCCATGTCCAGGCAGCTGGCAAAATCTAGAACCTTCCAAAATTCTGGGATGATATGTGAATCACAAAAGTGACTGGGGTTGGTTTTTAGCAAACGCTTTTATCCAACGCAACACTGACTCACAACCACGTTACATTTTTACAAAACTTATTCCCAAAAGATTTAAGGGATTTTTAGATGTTCTAATGCTTACAATCCCAACAAAGGACCCTTTAAAGGCCAAACGGGAACACCCAAAAAGGTTCTGAAAGGTCTCTAATAAAACATTTCATAAGATAGTTTTCAGTCAAGTGTCCGGGAGATTATCTAAACACAATGCCACGAGTCTTTCTCTGAGAGAGCCTGGCAAGCTCACTTCTCCCTGTCTGGCATTCAGTCCAGTTTGTGGAGGGGAGAATCCAGACAGGAATTTCAGTTTGTGGAGCGGAGAATCCAGACAGGAATTCCAGAGGACCTTCCAGATTATCTGTCAAGCGTGAGCTGATGGGATGGCAGGCAGAGGGGTATGTGCTCTCTGTGTGTGGGAAAGTTATGAATGCGGGTACACACACGCACACACACACACACACACAAATACAGGAATCTGTGGGAAGGGAAGGCAATAACCCTCTTTTCTCCGGTGAGCAGGAGATGGTCGGGTGTGTGTGTGTGTGTGTGTGTGTAGCAGAGGTAATCAGTGATGGGTGGGGTTCACATACTCTTCCAGCGCCCTCCACATACACTCCTCTTACCCCTCACATGCACACAAAGACAAAAGCTAAGTTACACACACACACACACACACACACACACACACACACACACACACACACACACACACACACACACACACACACACACACACACACACACACACACACACCTTGACAACCTCACTATAGCTCCCCCATCACACACTCTCTCTCTCACGTGCACACACACACACACACCACAACGACATTACCTCACCTCTGCTCATAATTCACTCTGTGCTCTGATCCCATTCCAAGCCTTAATACCACCCCCTCTCTCTCCCTATTGGCATTTTGAATTTGAATGCATTTTTTGGTGTAATCATAAACGTCAGAGAGTAGTCCAGTAAAGTAAGGTAACTTTAATGTCCCCGAGGGGCAATTGCTTTTAACAGCCAGCAGTACCAACAAATATGCCATACAACATCCTACAAGACATACACATCAAAACATTTAAGACACATAACGTATCGAGACAAATAACATTTAAGACATTTACAGAGACAAATAAATAAACAAGGCAATCTTAAAAGTATAAATAGTAATTTAAAGCTAATATGGTGAATCTCTCTCTCTCTCTCTCTTTCGTGTTCTTCCTGTTTATACTGCTGAAGAGAGACTCACTCAGGATGTCTGCTTAGCCACTAATAAGCCTGAGAACCATTTCATGGGTCAAGGCCGTCTGGGACCAGCAGAACCATCTCCTGGGTAAAGGACGTCTGGGTCCAGCAAAACAATCTCCTGAGTCAAGGCCTTCTGGACCCAACAGAACCATCTCCTGGGTCAAGGTCAGATCCAGCAGGGAATACTCTAAAGCTTACAGCCAAAGTGATCCTGAATATACACTCACTCACACACACACTTGCAGGCACCACTCAAGGGACCCTGAGCACATACACACAGACACTCACAATGAAATATCAAACCTAGGATCTCTCTCTCACTCACTCACTCACACTCACACACACACACACACACACACACACACACACACACACACACACACACACACACACACACACACACACACACACACACACACACACACACACACACACACACACACACACACACACACACACACACACACACACACACACACACACACACACACACACACACTCTTAAGCACAATGTTAAAACTAAAGAGAACAGGTCCGTACCCAGCCATTCGGAGGCTGCACTGTTGCATCAGTGAGGTATTTCACAGGACAGCAGCAGCTAGCAGGAGCGCTAACCTTTCACAAGCGTGTCACACAATGTCAAGTGGTAGCTCATACCATAACACTACCTCAAACAACAATGCTGTCTTTATCATGTGCCTAGTGCACACAGAGACTAGCAACCACAGGGAAACCACATGGCTATTTATGAGTCTCTAACTAAATACAGTAACAGTATATTAGCACTTTCTCTACACCAGGGGTGGGGCTCAAGGGCCACACTGGGTTTTGAAAATTGGCTGGCTGGCGGGCCGCACAACAACCCCCCCCCCCCCCCCCCCCCACGACACACACATAAAAAAAATACATTTTTTATAGCGTATAATTTAGTATGACAAAATATTTCTTTTAAAATATTAATTGCTTAAAAATACTGCTAATTTTATGCTGTTTAACAAATGTATAAATTGTGCACTGTCGCTTTAATACAGTCGCTTTAATTCACGTTTATTTCTCAATGATCTTCTGCCTGCTACGGTATGGCCCTCTCAAACTTTTAAATGGTCAGTAGTAGGAACTACTGCTGCCTTCATGATTTCCTGTTAAAAGTTTTTTATAAGAAGGAGATATCAATTATCAACAATGACAAGCCAGCTGGAACCTGCGGCTCTCTCTCCCTCTCGTGAGTGCAGACGCGTTCCCAATTAAATGGATCGAATGTTCACGTTAGATCTGCTGCAAAGGAGATAACTAAGAGTTAACTTAGTTTAACATGATGTTATCTCTATTTAACATGATGTTTTGACATTGACATTGTAAACGTTCTCTAAGGAGAGTGAAAAGCAGTTTGCAGTAAAGCTAACCAACGTCGTCTCTATCGCAGGAAAAAAATAGCGAGCAGCCTGATAACCAAATGAAATGCTCAGCGGGCCGGATGAAAGTGCTTGGCGGGCCGGATCCGGCCCATGGGCCGCAGTTTGCCCACCCCTGCTCTACACAGTTGGCCATTTCAGCTCACTGACACAACATTGTGTACACACACACACGCACGCACGCACGCACGCACGCACGCACGCGCACGCGCACACGCACACGCACACGCACACGCACACGCACACGCACACGCACACGCACACGCACACGCACACGCACACGCACACGCACACGCACACGCACACGCACACGCACACGCACACACACACACACACACACACACACACACACACACACACACACACACACACACACAAAACCAGGTACAGGGAGGAGAAACGGCTAATTATCTGAAGCTGCACAGTATTTTTGTATCTACATGGGAGGAACAAAACAAACACTCTCAAGTGCTGTGTGCACAGACAGACACAAACATGTTCACACAGTAAGCCCCTCTCATGTAAACTAACAGTAGTCAGTCACTGCTGTGCAGCAGGCATGTCGTCGTCACACAGTCCCCCTTTGAGAAGAGAGGAACTTTAACAGCAATGCAAAATCCCACACACACAGATACATATACACACACACACACAGATACATACACACATACATAAACAAACACACACATACACACACTACGCCAGCTGAAATACAACAGCAGACCATATCTAGTTTGTCATTAAGTAATGCCTTTTAGTAAATCTCTCACATGTAAGCTAACAGTAGTCGCCACACATCCCCACTTTGAAAGGAGAGTAATTTCTCTTGATGCAAAGTCATACACACACACACACACACACACACACACACACACACACACACACACACACATACACACACACACAGTGAGAGTCAGAGAAGCAAACACGTTCACATACAGTAAATCCCGCATGTGTAAAGTAACAGCAGTCGTCACACAGTCCTGCTTTGAGAGGAGAAGAACATTTGCATCGATGCTAAACTAAATCCCCTCTTTGTGCAGGCGGTGGCTTCAGGGCCGCTAACGGCTAACAGTGACCATCACAGCACAGGGAGGTAGTGCTGGGGCTAAAAATACACCCTCCGGCAGCAGCACCAAGACAGCTTGGAGCACACCCAGCACAGACTGGCTCTGTGTCCCAGTCAGGTGGCCCCGAGCCTGGGCCCGACCACAGCAACACCTCCCTCCCTCATCCAGAGGAGAACTGGGGAGAAGGGGGAGAGACAGCCAGAGGCAGCCAGGGAGAAAGCGTGGCTGGAAATCCCCCTCTTACACACACACACACTCCCCCACTCACTCTCTCTGACACTTAACCCCCACATTTCTCTCCCGCATTCTCCTTTTTGTTCATCCTTTTGTCATTCTCTCTGTCTAGGTCTCATTTTTTCCTGTAGCGTGTTCGCTCATTCTCTTTCTGTTAATCTCTCTCTCTCTCTCTCTCTCTCTCTCTCTCTCCTATGCAACCCATCCATCATTCCCTTTTTCTGACTCTTATCTCTTATTCTTTTACTTTCCCAGCACACTTTCTACATGTCACTGTTTCTTCACCTCACTCTCTTCAAAAGCTTGATTTGCATGCCTGCCATATTGCCAAAGCATGCAGTTTTTAATAACCCCACCTCTCTCTCTCACACACACACACACACACACACACACACACACACACACACACACACACACACACACACACACACACACACACACACACACACACACACACACACACACACACACACACACACACACACACACACACACACACACACACACACACACACACACACACACACACACACACACACACACACACACACACACACACACACACTCTCTCTCTCTCTCTACTTTAAGAGTATCTAAATATAGTGGAGCTGGTCAAGCAGTTCTGGTCCTCTGAGAGTGAAACTGGCACTTTTTTAATTGTCATTAGAACAGATTGGATCATTGAGCTTTTCCTCGAGGTCTCTTGGTCCCTCTCCATCACACACACACGCACGCATGCATGCATGCACACACACAGGCACACAACACACACACAACACATACACACACAGACGCACAAGACACGCACAACACACACAAACACACACACACTTCTTCATATCTAAACCACTGTTGAGCATTCAAAGAAAGGGGGGGAAAGGCATGCAAGAAAAAATAAAAGGGGTGGGTGGACTTTTCAAACCTTTCAAACTTGGAATCAAACATGTACTTCTGAAAAGCAAACTTATCTAAGTGGTCTGGCAACAAACTGCAGTGCAGAACATGTAAGACTCTTACAACTCTAGCAAACTTTACAGTTTCTAGTTTCTCTATAAACTTTTACATCTAAATTCAGTTAACTGCACATAACAAGTGCCCCCCCCCCCCCCACACACACACACAGAAACAAAACAGTCCCCCACATGGCGAAGCTCACATACCCCTGCGTGACCCCGGCATAGTTGCTCCGCTGCGTTGGCCTCTCTTGTCCGTTTGTGTGTGTTTATGTGTGTGTGCGTGCGTGTGTGTGTGTGTGTGCAGGCTGTGATCCCCTCTGCCTGATCGCACAACACCCCTTTCCTCTTCTCCTTTCTCTTCTCCTCTTCTTTGTGATCCCTTTGTCTGTCTGGGATCCCCTTATCCTGCACTCCTCCAACCAAAAACAGAGTGTTAGCTCCCTCGCTCGCTGGCACGTCTCTCTCTCTCTCTATCTCTCTGTGTGTGTGTATCCACTTCCCTTCCACAGCTTACCACTGGACTCACACACACGCAGCGTGAATGAAAGACAAACTCCTCCCATCCCTCTCTTGTTACCACCCTCTCCTCCTCTCCTCTCTCTCTATCTCCCTCTCTCTCTCTCTGCTTACCTCTCTCTCCAACCTTCTCTCTCTCTGTTCCACCCTCCTTGTTTCCCTAACCCCCCCCACCCCCATTCCTCTCTTCTCTTCTTCTCACTGCACTCACCAGCCAAGCCTCTTTCCTAGTCAGTCCTCAAACACACACACACACATCAACTTCTTGGTGTTCATATGACACACAGTCTGGGCCTCCACATCATGGTGGACTGAGCTGACACACACACACCGGCTGAAATGGGATACACCTTCAGCAGCCAGGTTACACAACACCAAAGGAATGTACCACAGGCCGTTAGTCATTGTTACACACACACACACACACACAGAGACACACACAGAGACACACACACACACACACACACACCACACACACACACCACACACACCACACACACCACACACACACACACACACACACACACACACACACACACACACACACACACACACGCACGCACACACTCTACAGTGTTTCCTCTATGTTGATTTGATAGTGGCGGCCCCCTACGGTTTAATTTTCTTCCCCCACGGTATCAGAAATGGGGCAGACGCACAATAGTCTCAATTGCCTTTCAAAATTCATTGTGCAGACCTGTTGTAGATTCTTCAAATATACAGCTCAATCACAACTGAAAATAATGCCTCATTGTGTGTGAATAGAGGTGAATACATATAACTGTTTGTGTTGCAGCGAAGTGTCAGTTGTCAGTTCCGTGGGACGGGGGGACAGTGGGGGGGGGGGGGGCACTGCTTAAAAAAATCCTAGAGGAAACACTGCTCTAGGCAACTGATCTAGCCAAAGCCACCATAGAGTTATCAAGTAACTGCCATATAACTTCACAAAACTAATAGCCATGCCTGGTAGTCTAGAATGTCTGTGGTAGTCATTAGTTAATGGCTCTGGCTGTGTGCAGCCAGACGACACATTAACTGAGAGAGCAACCTGGGTCACATCCATATAATCATATTAACAAACAAACACTGTTTGCAACTAGTGTGTGTGTGTGTGTGTGTGTGTGTGTGTGTGTTAGGGGTGTAACGGTTCATGTATTCGTATTGAACCGAAACGGTACGGGCGTCACGGTTCGGTGCATGAATTTACACGGAGAATACACGGTATAAAAATACATAAAACTCGTGTGCGGATTAATTAATGTCATGCGCAATTACTGTTAAGTAGCGAGAGTTACGGGAGTTCTTTAGCGACACCTAACGCTAATCTGTAGCAGCCTCGCCTTAGCTCTGAAGCTCTGATTGGCGCCTATGTTTTTTTTGTCAGGTCGTCGGTCGAGTCCGTCAGTCATTAGCAGCACTAAGGTTAGACCCACAAGAGTTAGAGGATCCGCTGGTCTCTTTAAGATCGCAAGTTTGAGAACTTCAGTTACAGTAACGTTAGTACAGGCGAAAGAGTGGTGGATAAGATGAAACTGTGTGTCGACGTTGTTCAGCAGTTGTTGGGTATGTGAGTGGAAAAAATGCTACACATATTCGAAGCCATCACCCAGATGATGTAGGCTACCAATCACTGAAACGAGGGGAAAACACTTTCCCTGCGCTTCAGCAGCCTTTGGATACACGTACAAATAGGGCCAAAACCTATGGCTTAAATTAAATGATTTCGTAATGACAGAAAGCTATGTAAATCGCGTGGTAATTACCTTTATGTTGGGGTAACTTGTAACTTCTCACACAAGGAGCTGCTAGTGTAAAGTGCATAGACAGCAAAATAAAGTGACAACGCTATAACCAGGCTAATAAACAAACCATGCTACGGTGAGTTAACGTCAAAGGGCAAAGTCACGTGACTTCTAGTTGTAGTCTGTTTATGAAATGAAAGGAGCAATTTCGTTTTTAAAAAAAAGGCAAAATAGTGTGATATTTTCACAGTTAGTAGCCTAGGCTAGATTATTACTTTACACACAATAAAAACAAATATTGAGGCAAATTGTAGACCCTTCCATATACAACTAAACACAGATGTTGAAGGTCTTGCTTAAGTGGATTTTTAAAAATAAATGTTCTATGTAATTTGCACTTTCAGAAATAAGAGATGCTGTAGGCCTATTTTCAGTTTTATAGCTGATTGTCTTATTTTGTTTACAAGTTACAGATGGAGTCTGGGTACTTATTGTACTGTTTAGCCTACATCTTACACACTTCAGGCTGTTGCATATAGCTCAGGGAAGAGACTGTATGACACTAGGTGGTACAGCCTGAGACATGTAAAAAAAAAAAATGCTTTCTGCATTTTTGTTTTGCTTTTCCCTCCATTGTACCGAACTCGTACCGAACCGTGATGTCCGAACCGAGGTATGAACCGAACCGTGACTTCTGTGTACCGTTACACCCCTAGTGTGTGTGTGTGTAGGCCTACCCATACTTCCTTTTTCCGAACATTCACACAACACACACACACAGACACTTCCTGTTAATAACCCACACACATCCAAACACACAGTATATGCTTCCTTTTTGCACACAATGAGACAAACACACACACACGCCTGCACACACACAACAAAGTCCTCCCTTCCTTCCAGCAGCACATCCAGAACACTCTCCAATCATCAGTGTCCATCTGGCCGAGAGAAAAACAAGTTTTCATAGCCACCAGTACGTGAAGTGAGAGAGAAAGAGAGAGTGAAAAGAGAGAGAGAGAGAGAGAGAGAGAGAGAGAGAGAGAGAGAGAGAGAGAGAGAGAGAAAGAGAGAGAGGGGCCAGGGCAGCCATCGCCACGGCAGCAGAAGGCATCAGGCGGCACTGGGCACTGCTGGAAAGTAGGCTAGCCTAAAGTAGGCTGCAGCACACTTTCACAACCTCAGCCTCAAACACACGCACACACACACACACACACACACACAACTGGGTCACACTGGCCGGGGTTAATTCTGTCCTTCAGGTGATGCTGTGTGGGGTGGGGTGGGTGGGTAGAGTGATCGGGGGGCGGCGCGCACACACACACACACACACTAAATACAGGCATTTGATCCTTTAAGACACATTCCAAATACATTCAATAAGTACACATGAAAACACATACAAAGACATACAAATGTATCCAACATGGGGCAAAACACACACAGAACAGCCCGACCACTAACATTTCATCAACAAGTAGCCACACACACACACACACACACACACACACACACACACACACACACACACACACACACACACACACACACACACACACACACACACACACGGAGGTGCACTCAACTTCTCACATACACTGGAACCTCACAAACAAGAGCGAGCATGAGAGAGAGAGTGTAGCAGAGTGAGAAGCCCATCATGAATACTTTAGGGCAGAGGGCAGACACAGGTACATCAGACATGGTCACATCCTGTCAGCCTCCATATGCGACAGAACAGGACAGTACTGGACGGTGTTTTAGAAAAGTTGTCTACTGTCCTTACTACTGGCCCTCTCTTCCTCAACTCAGGTAAGGACTTGACAGAGACAGCTGGGAGGCTGCATAGCCTGAAGTCCCTTTTTTCGGAGCGTTCCTTTGATGCAGACATTCAATCCTGACGTAAAACGCAAGAATGACAACAGAATGTTCAAAAGTTTCAAATCCCTGACACATCCGATGAGGTCACAATGCTGTGACGCATAACTAACCAATCGTTAATGTCCGACAAAAGCCCTTCGACCCCTTGCGCCGGCCATCACTAGGCCAGCTACTCCTTTCTTGGCCTTGTAGCATAAAGACCTCCAAAGCAAACTCACATAATTGAGTTTCAGACTACTTTCTTCAGAAGTACAGGCAGAGCAATAAGGCTGGCTTGGGCAAAGCTACTTAAAGGATACCAGACCCCCAGTAGAACTTGAGTAACATTTTAGCTCATATTGCATTGATACAAAGACGCAAATGGAAGTTAATGTGATTTTGGCACATCAGGGAAAGAGCTCAATGACAGCTGAGAATGGACTGCCACTGACGGCAGACCAAAAGCACTACGATGAGGGCACCAACATTTCAAAGGCATTGATTTCTACTGAGGCATACCTGATAGCATTTGACTGATTAGGCAACACAGTGATGGATTTGCAGCAGATCAGAGCCAGATCAGTCATGGGCATATTATCAGTGAGAGCAAACGGGAGACAGATCACTCAGATCAAGACCAGATTAAGGCCAAGGGCTGACCAAGGGCAGATCACGACCTGCCTGTGGTAGAATGAGCCACACACACACACACACACACACACACACACACACACACACACACACACACACACACACACACACACACACACACACACACACACACACACACACACACACACACACAGCAGAACAGTGGTAGAGTGATCTACACACATATGCACACGCACACACTGCTCACCATGCTTCATGCCCCACATGTTCTCCAGCACTGGACGCTGCCCAGCAGCACTCATCAATCACGGGGAGAGGCTGGGCCCTGGGCCGCTGGTGGGGCCCACTCTCCTGATCCCGCTCTATTTCTCTCTCCCTCTCTCACACACACACACACACACACACACACACACACACACACATGCCCAGAGCTAAGGCAGAGCCCAGTCATCCATCAGTGTTCAGCAGACCTAGAGAGGAGATACAAGACACCACACACACACACGCATGCGCGCACGCACACACACACACTCTACAATATCCTACACACACATAACTCTTTTCTGCACAGACGCACTCTACTTCACACACAAACACACTCCAAGCACCTCACAACTACCTCAACGATCCTCAGCCAGTGCTCACGTGAGAGCAGAGGAGACAAGCAGATGTGAGCAGACTCGCGATCCTGTTCTCAGAGACAACATCAAAGCACAGACTAACTCTTCAGACTTTGTAGATGACAACCGAGACTGCAAGACAGCTGCTTTTTTCAGTTGATGATAATATCTTTATTATAAACTGAGAGTAAATAGATAGATACTGGTACTTTATTTATCCTGAAAGAAATTTAGGACAGTAGAGTAGCCTTCCTTGTGTGTAGGCTACTTTGAAAAAACGCCTTAAAACTTCTTTACGACACATGGACACTGGTGATAAATGCTTTAGGGAGTTGCCATAATACCCCCTTCATGGAGAGAAACCAGTCAAGCGCATCACCAATCACCACAGCACAAAGCAACGATCACCCCGCTTCGCTGGTTTTGCTTTCAGGGGAAGGGAAGTAACGCTGACCTCCTATCTGCTTAGCAGCCAGTGGAGCCGCACTGAGCCGAGCCGTGTCCAATTTCAGAACATAAACACAGAACTCGGAGCAGCTGGGAGCGCCATGGCAACCAGGCCCCCATCACGGAACCTTCCGGTAATCTGAGCGCACCGTCGCCAGCACAGGCAGGCAACAAAAACGAGAGAGCAGGAAAGCCTCGCTAGCTCTATATGTTCCCAAGCTGAGTATGGTGCTTCAATACACATCCAGCCTCCCTCATCTCCAACTTAACAGTCATATAGGGCAGAGGGGAGACGAGCGCTAGCGGACCTCTCAGTGTCACAAGAAAAGAAGAAACTACAGATATCCTTAATCACTTCAGAACTTTTATAAGTAACTTAAATGTTTTGCCACTATTCTGGTCTGACAAAGCCAAGGCAGACCGACCATTAGGTTTAACCTAATACATTGATCCTTCCAGTCAGTTCTAATCTGTGCTTGGGACAGGGGACTTTACTGAGAGCTGACTGACCTCTCACTGGCAGTGGTTGTCTCCTGGAGGCCTGAGCAAAGCAGGGGGAGCGGGTAGGCGGTGCATGCCAGGAGCCCACTGCCTGGGCTAGGGAATGGAGACAGGTCCTCTCGGGCTGTGGAGAGAGGAAAACAGAGACGGATGGATAAAGACATGGGTCCACATGTATAATGTATGCACACACACACACACACACACACACACACACACACACACACACACACACACACACACACACACACACACACACACACACACACACACACACACACACACACACACACACACACAGAGAGAGAGAAACCAAGCACATACTAATTAAATAGTAACGTTCAATGACACCTTTGCTGTCTATATCCATCCGGAAGTTCTGGAAAAAAAGTTGAAAATGCAGCCCAACAGTAAATCAAAAGCCTTCAGAGGGCAAGAGGTCAATTACTATAAGTCTATAAGTCTTAGAAAATGGTGGACTGATACTTTCGTGTAATATACTGTATATGATTCAGTGACCTCTAAATCAGACCACCAAAAACACTTTCCTAGACTGAATAATGCTTAACTATGTGTTTGTACAACTTTAACATTGTGGAATACTTACATGCAAAAACATACTGGCTCTATTTAAAGACTCAACAACCATTTCCATTGATTCAAAGGGCCAAAATGTAAAAGTAGACACCAATTAGCAACAAACCATTCTGAAATAAGCCTGAGAAATGTACTAACTCTTTGAAAATAAAAGAATGTTCCTCAACATACCCAGGGGGCAAAGGGTGTTTAGGAGACATGGGCTGCTGTAAAAGGTTGTCATATAAAAATTAAATCTATGATGTCTGAGGATCACAACCTGGGTGGACAACCCGGTCAACAAGCTGCTGGAAACTTGCAATTAGGGTGAAAACAATGTAGGGTGCAATATCCAGTAATGGTGGGGGTACGATAGCCTGTGATGATGGAGGTGAGTGTTGCACTGGTATTGAGGGGGTGTGGGGGTGCATGGGGGCTGGGGAATGACCACCTCCTTGAAGTCCCTGTCAAGGCTGCCAGAGTTGTGGACACCTCAACAGGCACAGGCAAGGAGGCTTGAGGTGATGGTGGCTTAGGTCGTTGGGTGTCACCGGGATACAGAGCTGGAGAGACTGGGAGGCTGGGAGGTGGGGGTAGGGCAGGCACGCAAACAAGAGCAGTGTCTGAGTCAGCAGGGGGTGGTGGACAGACCACTGCCATTGGAGCTGGAGCAGGGCAGTCAAACCTGTTGTAGAAGTGGTTCAGCTGGTTTTCGCCCTGTCCAGGTCCCCCTCAACAGAGCTGCTGCTCTTCTTCAGGCCAGTGATAGTCTACCGTCCCATACCTCCTTCATGTTGTTTTCCTGCAACTTCTGTTCCACCTTCCTTCAGTATCCTACAGCATTTGCTTGCCAACCCCTGGCAAAGGCATCCTATGTAGCATGGAATTGCCCTCTTTGCCCAGGAGCAGCTCTTCTGACAACCCTTAACACAACCACATGATATTGCCATGGCCATTGACACAGGCCAGGCAGGCTGTGTAGATGAAATTGAAAATGCTTGGCCCTCATCCAGAGACCATCCAAAATTTCAGATTTTTTACTGCCCAAGCGACTCATCATTATTATAGTGTTAATATTAATAGCGACTTGAAATACAACCCCAAAACAGAAAAAGTTGGGACGTTGTGCAAAACGCAAATAAAAACTAAATGTGATATACAAGTCTCGTAAACCCATATTTAGCAGCAAAAAGGACACAGACAACATATCTAATGTTGAAAATGAAAATTTGGACTATTTCATGGAAAATATATGTTCATTTTGAATTTAATGCCAGCAACATGTTTCAAAAAAAGTTGGGATGGGCGCATGTTTATCACTGTACTGCTTCACCTCTTCATTTAACAAAATTCTGTAAATGTTTAGGAACTGAGGAGACTATTTGCTAGAGTTTTGAGAATGAACTCTAGCAAATAGTCATTACTACACGATTTCAGTTGCTCAACAGTATGGGGTATTCTTAGTCATGCTTTCCATTCCATTATGCACCTAATTTGACAAATCTGAACTGCAGACAGGCCATTTTAGCACCTGGACTCTTCCTCTATGGAGAAATACTATTTAAATATGTGCAGAATTCATTTGGGCATTGTTTTCCTGAAATATTCAAGGTCTTCTCTAGAATAGATATTGCCTGGATGGCAGTATATGTTGCTCAAAACCTGTATACATCTTTCAGAATTGATTGTGCTTTGTCAAATGTGCAAGATGCCCATGCTGTAGGCACTAATGCTCCTCCACACCGTCATAGATGTTGGGTTTCGAACTGAGCACTAAAACAAGTTGGATAGGTTGGATACATGGATAGGCCCTCTCCTCTTTAGCCCAGATAAGTCCATGATTTCCAAAAACAATGGCAAATGTTAATTGTCTAACCACAGGACCTTTTTCCACGTTACCTCAGTTCATTTTAAACAAGCTCAGGCCCAGATAAGACGGTGGTATTTTCTGTATTGTGTCTCAATACAATTTTGGTTGTTAGAATTTTGGCTGCAGTTTTTGAATTGAGTATCAAACTGTGCACATAGACAATGGTTATCAGAGGTTGTCCTGAGCCCATACAATGACAAGTGTGGAAACAGGTCTGGTGTTGATGCAGTGCCATCTGAGGTCCAGAAGACCACGACCATCCAATGTGTTTTTCAGCTCCTTCCCTTGTCCTGTAGATGATGGACCCCCCAAATACTTCACAATTTCATCTTAAGAAGCATTAAAATGGCATTGCTTCATCATTTGTGTACACAGGTTTGCACAGAATGATGAATACCCCTACATCTTTACTTCTAAGAGACCCTGCTGGGATGCTCTTTTTCATACCCAATCATGTTGCCAGTTACCCTAATTAGTTTTGAAACATTCCTCCTTTTGTTTTCTTTATCATTACACACATTTTCCAGCATTTTGTTATCCCTGTCCCAACTTTTTTTGAAACATGTTGCTGGTGTGTGTTTGCCAATGTTGGCCGCTATAGGCAAACTTCCAGCAAAGTTCTGGCAACAATGAGTTTGCTACTAGTGGCAAATGTGTTCGCCAGTGATATGCCACCACACTTAGCCAATAATGGCAAACTTCAAGTGAACTTTTGGTGAAAACCTAATTTGCATATGACCTTGCTGCAAATTTGCTGTAACCTTGCCAAAAGTTAACTGCAACGGTTTGCCAGAAACCTAATTTGCATTTGAAAATATAACCTTGCCGCAAATTTGTGACAACTGTTCACCAGAAACATGAAATTTCTGTAAGAGGATACCACAACAAAACCAACATCCGTAATAGAAATAATAGATTAGACCTCAACAAAAGAACATGGAACTGCATGGAAATGTCTGAGTATCGCAATACCTCCCTAGAGAGAAAGGGGTCTCTCTGCAATCCCAGTGCTTCTTCCGCAGACGGAAAACCTGATACTTCATATTTCAGTACCAGAGAAGTGAGGTAGTGAGACTACATTCAAAGGAGTTGAGTAGTTTCCTGCACAAGAATGTAAGTGGCTGCTTTGGTACTGTGGATCACAGAGATAGACCTCAGGATTGATGCTGGCTCTGGCACTGGAATGTCTGAGGAGTCTGGTGGTCTGTGACATTCCATTCCAGAACCAACAGCAGGGAATAATACTGCCCTCTGCTGGACACAAAGTCATGATGCAGCCTCCCTATGCGTGGACAGTGACGTCGGATCCATCCTTCCGTCACATCGCTTTCACGGTAGAGTCAAGAGAAATTATTCTTGACCTACAATACTGAAAAAGCAAAGGTGGGCAATGTCCATATCATAATTTCTGTCTAAATCATCATTCACTTTTTTGTGTTTTCTGAAAAACCTGAAAAAAATGACTTATGCCATTATTTTAGGAAGGTGACGATATGCAACTTTTTTCCTCTTGTGTCTCTGACTTAGGTGCTTTCTGGGACTTCATGTAAACAATATGTTGTTTACTGTTTACAAAACATTCAAATTAATGTATATTGCACTCTCCTATACATCAATGTAAAACACTAACTCAAGATCACACAAAGAGTAAATTAGAATTTGAATATGCACAATATGTAACCCTTTTTTTTGCATTATTTCACTGAGCAACTCTGCGTCTACAACTTTACGCTACTCAGAACCGGGTCACCCTCTCGACGGCTGCACGTGATTCCACATCCACCCCCACGTGATGGGCCCGTGTTTGTGTGGAGTGGAGTGGTGATCTATGGCCCATATACTCCCACAACTACTATTCCTCCTGCTTAACCCCGTCTATTGTCTTCAGTGCCCCACATGGGAGTCCGATCCCCACATCCCCACCCCTCTCCTCTCCTCTCCTCTGGTAGTCTGCCCCCGACATGCATTTCTTTTGTTCTCACCCTAATTGAATTAGGTTCACATTTTGCAGCAGAAAGACACGCTGTACTTTACTGTACTGCTGATGGCTCACTCGCTCACTGGTGCCTTTTCTGCTTTTAGAAGTGGGTCACAATGTCTCTTCTCTCTCTCACTCCCGCTCTCTCTCTCTTGCTCGTACTCACACTCACACACACACATGTGCAAACACGCAACGCATGATCTCACCCCCCACACAAACACAGAAGTACACACACACACAAACCACAAACAAACCTACATAGGACAGGCAAACACACACACACACACACACACACACACACACACGCATGCATGCCTGCACACACGCACACACACCATCCCCTTGAAGAAGAGATGGCTGTTGGGGTGCCTCTCCCTAGCTCATCCTAACTGCCACACACCCATCCCAGAAGACAGACCTGCAGATAACCCCCTACCCCACCCATCCCATAATACACCACCACCCACTAGCCCAGTCTTCCACCTGTCTAATTAAACAAACAGTCTGGGATATACCTTTAACCCAACGAAAATGACACTGTCATCCAACGCCTGCAGTCAGTCAAACATTCTTTACATTTACTGACAAAAAAAATCTCTGACTAATACAATCCCTCTCGTCTATCTGTTAACCCATGTTTGCAAATATGAATTAGGTATTTGCTGTATATTCAGTCATGTAGATGCTTCTGCTTTTATCCAAAATGTATCAGAGTACCTCCATTTGATCAGTATTGAGTGTTTTTCCTGGGCAGGGGGGCTGTAAGGGGGAGGGGTGGAACAATTCCAAGGGCCCTGCACTGACAAGGGGCTCTAGAACATAACAACCACCATTGTTATTACTGAAGGGGCCCTATACTACATGTTTTTAATAAGAGCCCAACATTTCTAGAATGCAGAATGCCCCCCCCCCCGCCCCCTTCTGCGTAGAAAAGCAGGTAAACAAGCCATCTGATCTGCCTATTGAACTTTCTGTCCGGATCATCATTCAATAGCCATAATTGCTGCAGATATGAGTTAGCGAGAGCTGAAAGTCCACATGCAGCATGGGAGACATCAGACAACATAAATGGATTCAGTGCTTGTCATGTTTACTTACAGCCTTGTGTTATCTCAACTGAGGTTCACAGGACAGCCACTCAGCTCATCCCCATCATCGCAGAACACAGATAGGATAGTGCGTTCATGTGGCTGGGAAGTGGGAAGGTCCCCACTTTGGAACTCCATACTTCCGAACTGAAAGCGTTCACTTGACAACAGCAAACGGGCCACGTTGCTAATGGTCATAGGCTAGTTAACCAGAAGGCTAACATCACGTAGTTACTCAAAGGTACTCTGGGAAGTACTGTTCAATATCACAATCCCTGCGCTTATGAGTATAACATAAACAAACAATGAAGTGACTTATTTGGGCATGGAACAAGTCCATTTTTTATCTTTCACTATGTTGAGTGACGTCAAAACATTCTCCTGGGGGCTTTCTCGAAGCTCCCGCTTCAAAGCCAAGTTCCCAGTTCAGGTGTGACATACCCCCCCTAAACTATAGAATTCTCCCACTTCCCTGGTGCTCATGAACGCACCAGGAGCCCTCACCTGGCCCAAAACCAGCAGAATCTTGAGGCACGAACACTGTTTAGCAGTATAGCACAAATGACACACATACCATAATAATGTAAGTGCAGCCATCACAGTAAATCTGCTTGGGCTCGATCATGTTGATGTTCATGTGTGTGTAGGACTCTGTGCTGTGGTGTTAAAGGACTTATCCGGAGTAAAATGCACTTTAGATCAATTTACGGATGATTGGGAGTACATACGTTGAGTTGACATCCAAATCATGTCATTCGGATGTGTTTTAAGAAAGTTCGATGTTACCGTTTTTAGTCAAAACTCGTTAGCGTGGAAGTGAGAAGGGCATATTATTTCGCCGCTACAAAACGCTATTTTTATACCTCTTCTACAGTTCCAAACAATATTACACTTACATGATAGTGAGTAGAGGGTCCCTAAAGCCAAACCGAAGTATCCCGAGGTCTTTATGTGGTCGGATAGAGAGTCCAGAATGAATTTCATCAAGCCAGTACCTTTCCGGAAATGTTGTCATCTTTGCTGCCATCTTTAGGGGAAAGTTCACAATTTCTTCACCGAAACAAAAAACATAGTCCAGTCCATACAACTTCATTTCAATTTCAAAAGAAATACTGGACTATGTTTTTTTTTTTTTTTAAACGGCGACGAAATTGTGAATTTCCAGAGCACACTTGGCAATTGACTCCTACGGACTTTCCCCTAAAGATCGCAGCAAAGATGACAACATTTCCGGAAAGGTACTGGCTTGATGAAATTCATTCTGGACTCTCTATCCGACCACATAAAGACCTCGGGATACTTCGTTTTGGCTTTAGGGACCCTCTACTCACTATCACGTAAGTGTAATGTTGTTTGGAACTGTAGAAGAGGTATAAAAATAGCGTTTTGTAGCGGCGAAATAATATGCCCTTCTCACTTCCACGCTAACGAGTTTTGACTAAAAACGGTAACATCGAACTTTCTTAAAACACATCCGAATGACATGATTTGGATGTCAACTCAACGTATGTACTCCCAATCATCCGTAAATTGATCTAAAGTGCATTTTACTCCGGATAATTCCTTTAAAGGGGTGATAATGTTGATAGTGTGTGTAGGACTCTGTGCTGTGGTGTTAAAGGGGTGATCATGTTGATAGTGTGTGTAGGACTCTGTGCTGTGGTGCTATAGGGGTGATCATGTTGATAGTGTGTGTAGGACTCTGTGCTGTGGTGCTATAGGGGTGATCATGTTGATAGTGTGTGTAGGACTGTGCTGTGGTGTTAAAGGGGTGATCATGTTGATAGTGTGTGTAGGACTCTGTGCTGTGGTGCTATAGGGGTGATCATGTTGATAGTGTGTGTAGGACTCTGTGCTGTGGTGCTATAGGGGTGATCGTGTTTCAGTGGTGTCACAGGAGTGAGAAGAGCATTAGAGGAGATAAGACTGCTTGCATGTCCCTGCTATTTATAGCCTGGCATCGGGAGTAAAGGGTCAAAAATGAAGCTCTCTTTCAATGTCCTCACTCTCTCTTTCTATTCTCTACCACTCTCATTCTATTTCTGTTTTCCATCCTATTTTTCTTTCTTTTCATCCTTCATTCCTGTTTTTTCTGGCCTCCTCAACTCTCCATCACTGTCCCAAACTATTTCTCTCTTCCTTTCTCGTCTCTCACTCTCTTCCTGTCTCGACAACTTTCTTTTTATTTTCAGCCCCCCCCCTCTCTTCTCCCTCCTGTCTCATATTCTCTCCATCCCACTGTCTCAGACTCTCACTCTCCTCCTCTGTCCCAAGCACACTATCTCAGTTTCCTTTTGACTGATTATGATGGAAACTTACAAGAGGTCAAGTCTCTCTCTCTCTCCTAAGCACACTATCTCACTATCTCACTCTTTCTCAGTTTCCTTTTGACTGATTATGATGGAAACTTACAAGAGGTCAAGTCTCTCTCTCTCTCTCCTAAGCACACTATCTCTCTATCTCACTCTTTCTCAGTTTCCTTTTGACTGATTATGATGGAAACTTACAAGAGGTCAAGTGTCTCTCTCTCTCTCTCTCTCTCTCCGCCCCTTGTCCTTCTCCCACTTCGCCACATTCTGCGCCCCTGTGGTTTGTGTTCAGCAGCTCTGACTGCTGTTATTGTGCGGCATGGGCACACATACATTAACCATGAGGGTCCGACAGGGCACCGCTGAATGAAGGGATTCTCTCAGACAGACAAAAGCACTTCAGAGACACCAGGACCCCTGAGGGAGTCGCTCTGTGCCACCACTACGCTCTGCAGGACACTACACAACACAGACAGGATCACATGCATGCTATCTGACTTGCCACAGGTGGAGATGTGTGTGTGTGTGTGTGTGTATCTTGAATTTCCCCTTGGGGTTCAATAAAGTATCTATCCATCTATCTATCTATCTATCTGTGTGTGTGTGTACTGGTAAGAACATAAAATATACGGTAATAGATTTACAATACTGCTATACTATACAAACTTACAGAATGTTTCTGTGGTTTTGTGCATTTGTCTGTGTGTGTCTGTGTGTGTGTGTGTGTGTGTGTGTGTGTGTGAGAGAGAGAGAGAGAGAGAGAGAGAGGGAAAGAGAGAGAGAGAGAGAGAGAGAGTGTGTGTGTGTGTGTAAGTGTGTGTGTCACTTCCCAAGGGTCTTTATTTGCTTATGTACACACATTAATTTATCACTGGCTTTGACAGCGACCGAATAGAGTAGAGTAGAGAGAGAGAGAGAGAGAAAGAGAGAGAGAGACTTCCTTATGCATCCTAATTTTAGGCAGGTGGCACAGGCCAGTCCAAGGACAAGCCCCAGCAGAGCTGCCTGGAGCAAGGCTGAGCACAGCTGAGCGCCTCCCTGCCGCGAGCAGCCAAACTGGGCCTTCTTCAGTCCAAACGCAACCTCCTGCTCCTTTGAACTACCACTTTAGGGACCGCATCAGGCACCAGGCACTGCCATGCCAGTGGGTGGGGGAGGCATTGGATGCAGAGGGGGTGAGGGCACCCCAGGGTTAAGGGCAAGAAAAGGGCAGGATGTGCTGCAGAGATAAAAGGGGAGCTGCAAAGCATGCTGGGATGTGAGTGACAGAGATGGTGATGGGGGGGGGGGGTATTAAAGAGGAGAGGATGGGGAGAGAAGAGGCCAAGCAGAGCACTTATTATAAGATGAGGGCTTACAGTATAGTGTGACAGTTACATCACTCTGGGTCAGGAAGTGCTCTTGTGTCCTCTTCAAACAGTAATAGAGCTACAGCGGTTAGAGAGACTTATTAAAGACAAAGTCACTGAGGTATGGATGGATGGATGGATGGATTTCCAACTGATCCGCTTCAGTTCAATTTCAAAAGAGTCCTAAAAGTGTGTGTGTGTGGGTGCGTGCGTGAGTGCGGTCGTCTGTCCGCGTGTGTGTGTGTGTGTGTGTGTGTGTGTGTGTGTGTGTGTGTGTGTGTGTGTACACACAGACCACTGTCAAAACACAGACACAGGAAGAGCCGTCTAAAACCAAGGAATTATGGGTAATCATTTACAATACTGCATATTACCCCAAAGTCCCATCTCCCGATTCATGGCCCCCACCCCTAGCCACCTCTATGTGACCTTAACTTGGTGCGTTTTGAATCAGCGGTGTACATGATTGCTATGGGTCTGAGACACTGGATCAGAGATAAGCCACCTCTATGTGACCTTAACTTGGTGCGTTTTAAACAGCGGTGTACATGATTGCTATGGGTTGCTATGAGACACTGGATCAGAGATAAGCTCGTATAGACCACTTCCCCAAGCAAAGGAGGAGTCTCCCTCCCAGTACTAAGCCATGGGGATAATGGCTCTAAATTGGTTGGCTCACAGGGTGTGAGACAGAGAGAAAAAAACAACTGGTGCAGTGGTAAAACAAGTGAGGGGTTTGACAGTGTGTTTATATATGTGTGAGAAATAGGACACAGGATGTGCTACAACAGAGCCTTCATTTGCCATCTTTTTCTATTCTCTACTTGTCTAGACTCTCTCGGTCTCTCACACACTTTCTGTCCTTCCTTTATTTTCCTATATCTGTCTGTGTAAAGGACTACAGCATATTTTTCATCCTGCTGATATTCTCATATAAATACTTTATAGTGTATTTGCCATCAGCTATTTCTCTCTCCAGTTCTTTCTCTGTCTGTCTGTCTCTCTCTCCTTTGTCCCCCTCTCTGTATGACCAGAGATGGCTGCCGTACCATTTCTTTTCATTAGTTTATATATAGCCTATCTGATATATCCATAAAGTGACTTAATAGTGTGCTGTCTACTAAGACCCCCTGGGCCAGGTTACTGTATACATGACAAGACCAGGAGTGTCTCTTAAGAAAGTGTCTCTAGAAAATCACAACTGCTCAGTTTTGCACATGTTTAGTATTGTCTAATACTATCAGTGGCAGCCATATCTTCACAGTTTTGAGGTGAAAGATGCTTTATGCAAGCTCCCCACTACTTAATCATTGGTCGGCCTGGAAAGTGGATGGTGGATTCCTTACGAATCGTAGCAAAATGCTGAGCTGGAGAGATGTTTACTATCTTAAGTCAAACCAGCAGAAACCAGGAAGATGGTAAGCCAAGGTGAACAATGTGAGATCTATGGCATAATTTAAATACTTAATCTCTTTCCACTTGTGTTGTGAAAGTACAAATATTCTATAATAATGATAATAATGTCCTTTGTGTCAGTGGTCTGTCGTGGTTAGTCGGCAGCTGTGCTCGAACAGTGTGTAATGAGAGAGCATAATTTTGCCATTGTGAATTCTCTCTAAGCGAACTCAATGTGACGGTGAGGTTCCTAAATACAGCAGAGCACACTGGGTGGGCATCCAAGACCATCCAACCAGTCCCTCCAGTCTTCTACACCACCACGTGACCCACACACACAGTACAAAAATTCCCTGTACAGACACACCCCTACCCACTCAAGAGACCCTTTTGAACTCACACGTGCTGGCACACAAACACACACGCAGTTGGCAGGAAATTAGGTAATCAAACAGCAGTCGGAGCGTGACGGTAAACACACTCCCAACACACTCCTCCTCACACAAACACACATACAGTACAGACACACACACACACACACACACACCACTTCCTGATTCCAGCCAAGGAGGTCTGACTGCAGTGATTATTTATGGAAAAAATGGGCAAAGGAAAGGACTCATGGGCACTGAATGGCATGTGTGCCCAGTGGATTAAGTACCCCACACAATCAGTGCCCTTCACCCAGGCCAGGCAGAGTGAGTGGGCAACGCGAGACAGACCACAACAGGCCGTCTGCATGCCTGGAAACACGTCTCCACTAGGATTGAGAGTGTGTGTGTGGAGAATCAGCCAAAGGCAAATGTCAACCACCTCCACAAGTTCACAAGACAGACAGGACAGGACAGACAGGACAGACATTACAAACTAGACACACAGAGGTATGTACAGACCAGACACAGAGACATGCAGAAAGACAAACTGAAACTAGACACACATACATATATATATAGACCACAGAGACACACAGACAGACAGAGCCCTCACCATTTATCACAAAACCCATTCAGCAGAGACAAAGAAGGTTCTGGAGACCCTGGAGATTTTTCCAGCACGCACTGAACAGACGGCAGGCAGAGCGTGAAGCGAAGCCTGCTGCTGTGGAGACGAGGAAAAGCAGGCTGCCAACTCCAGCTGCCTCGCGAGGGCTGAACACTCTCCAGGTTAACAAACACTCGTGCTCATCCACACACCAATCAGCAGGAACTGAATTGTACATTTTGATTGGCTTAAAGATGAGCGGTGAAACTGTTATTGTTTAAAGGAAAGGTCCAAAATGTTTCAGAGAAACTGACAGAAGCATTACTGGAATGCCAACAAGTGGTCGTGTTACATAGGCTAACTGCCCCTCGATGTTTAACACACACCTTTATGGATCAAGTCTTGCTTAGTTATTTAACGCGCTGGGCTGTCCTTCGTCCAAAGCCACGTACAAGTCAAGGGCAGGTGTTCATTTCATCAGTTTATGTTCTCTTCCATAGGAACTCTGCCCAAAACCTTGTCCTTGCTAGTGCCTTGCTTTCCTGTCTGAGCTATAGAGCACATTCCATCTCAGATGGGCATATTCACCACCTCTCAGGGACAAGCTCCATCTCAATCCAGTCCAAATCTGACCCACACATGCTCCAACATCAGCTGCTTTCTTGGATGACTTTGACAAACACAACAGACTAGTCTTGGCCTACACAAGTGTACATGTTGCTTAAGAGTATTTTCTGGGGAACATACAGTGTAGATTACAGGTTACAGGGAAAAAGTACTTATATTTTATATTATTCTTTACTTACTACTGCCGACATCTACTGATTGCAGTGCTGGTAAAGTCTGCATTGTGCAATGTTGAAGCAGCATTCTGCACCGCACTGTACAAAAACAAGCATCTACGCTAACTATTAGCAATATGTGATAACTGGAGTTGATACCATTGACCTGGGTGTTGTTAGCACTTTGCTCAACCCACACACAACTACAACACACTGTTTTGGGCTGGGTGGATGATGAGATCTTCAGAGTACTGTTTTAAGTTTTACCAATGCTATATTTACACCATTTTATCAACGCTATACTTACACCATTTACACACTGCAAGTCATTTAGACTTTAAACTGGCTGAATGTAAACATTACGCAGCTGCATAGCACGTCACCTCTCAGATCAGAATATTATTCCCGCCATGGACATGTTGAACAGATGGACTAATCAGGATTTGGCAAACCTCGGTAGGGGCGGGGTGGGGTGGGGTTGGTCATTAATACAGCCACTGTTTGGGGATGAATTATAATATCTCTGTAATCTGCAGGCTCAGCTAACCCTCTCCTTGGCGGTTTGCACCCATATGTTTCCCATCCAGCCCGGCGCTCACTTTGGTAAGAACTATACGCCCACACACAAAATCCAGGTGGCATTCAAGAGTCATTTTAGGAACGACAACACAGTAGAGGCCAGCCAGGAAACTATTCCACTCTCTGAGCAAAAGGCCTTGTGTCGTTTATGAAGATGATGTCCACCTCAGCCCTATGTTGACAGAAATAAACGTCTACTTGA